>NW_014554665.1:243296-356198 GCF_001313825.1 Dinoponera quadriceps | reverse complement strand
GGGGGGGGGGGGGGGGGGGCGCGAAACGCGCGCGCGCGCGACGGTCATTAGCAGAGAATTAGGTCCCGTAATTGAACGTTTGTCGAAATTTCGCCGGGAATTGTTCGCAATTGAAGCATCCACGGCGGCTACGGAGGTTAACCGTTCGCCGCATACAGGAAATGGGCGTTCTGCGTCGTGTCATCGTGTGGTCGTATCGGTTACACGAACGTATTTGGCGCCCGGTGTGTAGACGCCGAGCGGTAGAACCAACTTCCGAATTGTCGATGGGCTATTTCTTTCCGCGCTTTACCCGCGTTGATTGCGCGTTAAACGATGTCAGCCGCGATCGACTTCGAAACCGCTTAATTTATTCTACGCGCGCTAGTGCGCGAGAGAATGGCTTGCGATCGACCGTTTCCAAGGATTCGTGATCTTCGCGCTCATCAGCGCGTCCGGCAGCGAGATCTGGAAAAATGAAACGTTCGATTCAATAGAGATTCGGATCTCGCGGTGACAGAATCGCGAGGGACTCTCACCTGCGGACGCTCGCGAAGCCACTTGACGAAGGACCTGACGCTCTCCAGATGCGTTATCCCGTCCCAAACCACATCCATCGTCTCGAGATCCAGCATCACGTTTTCGCACCGCATCCACGTCTCCTCCACGCGATTCTCGGGCGGTACAAATTGATGTTGCCAGGGTATCATGGTGCCGAACGCCATTGTTTTGGCCGGCTTAGTCTCCGCTTCGGCGTCTCTAATCAGGTGCTTCCTGGTCATAGCGAGCTCGGCCGCGTCGTGACATTGTCTCGCTGCGGCTACCACGCTGGGCACCATCGGCATTTCCTTCATCGACATCTGTCTCGCGCAGCGCGCATTTAACATAATCGAACGTCAAACGTTTTATTTCCTCCTCATTTCACGGCGCAACTCGCCCGCGCGTCTCCGCGATCGATCCCGGCTTCTCGCACCGAATTACTACGATCTGCTCAAGAAACGCGAGGGAAGAGCCGCGGAAAAACCACATTAAAATGAAACGGGCCAGCTCTGTTGCCAACTTAAGCGTCGGCGAAGCCGAGACGCGCGAAAAATTAGTTGGGCTTTCCTCACGGGAGATTCGACGCATTCGAGTTTTATTCGCGAGACGCGGCCGCAATCAAGCCGACCTTTTGATGGTAACGCCGAAGTTATAATTCGAATTTCGCGTCCGTGTATCGCCGTGTCGGAGTGCGTGCGCATCATCATGCATCGCATTATGATGTTGAAGGGCTATCTCACGCGAAAACGCATTACGGAAGCCGGGTCGCGCTCGCCCCGTTGTACTTTGTTTCTCTGCCTACCTATCTGCCCGTGTCTACCTAGTTTCCTACCTCGCTACCTACTTACCTGTATCGTTCTATTGGCCTCGGCCGTAAATTCAATCTCGAACATATCTCGGAGGACGTCCTCGTCGATGAGTTTGTCGGTGCCGCCTAAAACGCGCAGCCACTCGCAGAAGTCACGGCATATCCTGTCCGTAATATTTCTGGCTCTCATTTCGAGGGTGGCCTCGGGATCGTAGCCTTTGAGGTCTTCCGCCGTTAAAGGACGCCAAGTGACAACCTGATCGCGACGATATTCGGTATTATGACACGCAGCAAAACCCGTCCGTCTCCTCGGCGGTTGCGCGCGAGGATTTCAGAGGCGCGCGAGCGGTAATATTATTTCATCGTCGTACCTTGCGTCGCGGCTTCTTCAAAAAGAGAGCGTAAGGATTCAATTTGATCTGACCTACTTCATCCCGCGAAATGTCTTTGCTCGTCGGGGGATGCACCTGCGGGGCGTACAAAGGCGCTTACTTTCGACTAATAAACGATCGACGGCCGACGGAACGGAGTGCCGGCCATGAGAACGACAGAATTCGAGTGGGATATTGAGCTTTCAACTTTGACATTGGTTGCTGATTCGTTCAACGTGAGAAGAGTGTCTTTGCGATATAATCAGAGCCTCGCGAATCAAAGCTCGATCGGTTCTGATCATGTTCAAGTCACAACATGTCAAAATACCGAGATACATAAACACAATATAATAACACACAGATATGTGAAAAATTTAACACAAAACTCTGAACAAAGACCAATTTTGACACAAGTATAAAATATTTTTCAGAGTGAAGTTTTCTTCGGAAATTTTGCTCGAATATATAAAAGGGGACTTTAACGTCTCGGGACTGAGGGAAGATGTTTGATTGTTCTAACACACACGCACCACTAAGTCGAAGGGGACCTCGCCGTCCGACTCTTCCTCCTCGTAAATCTCTATACGCACGTCCTTCTTCTTTAGCACAGGTTCCGGGCAACAGAACGGCATGCCCAATATCGGTGCGACGAGATCGTAGGAGTCGAGCGGCAGAATACGTTGGAGCAGGCGGGAATTGAAAATGGGGGGCTGTTTCACGGAGAAAACGAGGTCAGACGGGAACTTATCAGGGCTCAAATAACGCTTCGAGTCCGCCAACAACTTCGTTAATCTCGCGGCTAATTTAGCGCGCCTTATTGCCGCCGCCGTGCCGGCGTCGTGTTGCTTTATCACCCGCGAGGAAAACTCGTTCGCGAGCATTTCCAGCACGATCGCCGGCGACTCGTCTTCGCGAATCGCTCCCTCTAGAAATCGTGAGATTTCGGCGGCCGTCGACAGCGGTAATTCCGCGCGTCTCTCTGCCTCCGTCGTCCGGCCGGGAGGAGCCGACTCTTTCACGGAGTCTACCTCCTCCGAAGAGATTACCTCCCCTCGCTCATCTTCCGCCTCGTTGCGAGGAATCTCGAGCGTACCTCTCGTAGAATCCTTCGATAAATCCTGGATGCTCGCGCAACTGTATCCTCGTCTCAGCTCGTCCTTTCGCGCGGGTTCTACAATTGACGGGATCAGCCGCTCCGACTTAACTTTCAACAGAGCCCTCGGCCTCACCAAGGACGCGTCCTTTTCCCCGCCGATTTTTCCGGGCCTTTCCTCGACCGTCCTCGACTTCTTTTCCGGCGCGCTCTGGGCCTTCGCGCCCTCGTAATACTCGTCGTCGGATTTCTCCTTCGTCGACGTCGCGCTCTCCATGAGGGCGATTCGCGCCTCCATGGTGGTCGGTTTCCTCTGCTTCAAGGCCCGCAAAGGCTCCATACTGTGCAGAAGGACCGTGGGCAAGTGACAGGGTGCCATGTTTTTGTACCGCGACGGGTCGTCGCCAAGCGTGCGTGGTGACGACGGCTCCTCGTCGTCGGAGGTGTGCGTCTCCGAGGACGAGATTTTCGATCGTCCCGAGGATATCGAGATCAAACTGGAAGTGGCTTTTATCACGCCCTTCGGGGATTTGGACAAGGAGCCCCCGGTGGTTTTCGGCGTTTTACCTTTCAATTGATTCGGGTCAACCTTCGTCGAAATCGTAGTGTCCTCTTGTTCCACTCGATGCGACGAGGGTGTCGTTTTGTCCGATACATCCTTGACTTTTTCAGGATATCTCGGAATTTCCTCTAGCCGAGCGCATAGTATTGTTCGCAGTTCCTCTTGAAATTCCTGCAGCCCGTCGGAACTGGACGACCCGCTGTCGTCTCTCGCCTCGGCTTCCGGCAGCAACATCGCTCGCGAACAGACGCCTTCGGTTTCGTCCATCTTTCGGGGGGACTTATGCATGCAGGACAAGCACCTGTCACGGTTCCGGCGTCGAAAGCACGACACTTTCGGCAGGGCGTCTAAGACATTCGCCGACCGGCTTTCCCGGGTCTCGTATCTGGCGAATTTCGTGCTGAACGCGGACCTCGCCAGCGATTTCGCGGGAATCATCGAGGAATTGCCGGAACCGGACCCCAAGAGCTTGTACTTAAAAGCTTTCTCTTCGATACTTTGGCCCCACATTGCCCGCAATTTTTCTCGCAGCTCGTGAAAGGAAGGAAATTCCGGGCTGCGAGTCCCGGATTCGGCGGGACTTTCGCTCGCGTCTGACTTCATGCCGTCTGTATCTACTATCGATCTGTCGGTGGAAGCGCGCGATTTCTCCGATGTCTCTTCCCACATTTCAGACTTGAAATTCAAATTTTTATTAAGCGCCGAATGCTTCAAAGCTTTGTACGCGTATCGCTGCGAATAATTTAAGAATTCTTGCTTTTCACTATCGATTTTTCGCTTTAGTTGCGCGTGCGAATGTTGTGCTTTATCCGACATTTTTCGTCATTTCGCTTCGTCAATAAACTCGTCTTGAATTATAGGAATTTCGGAATATTTCCATGTTTTTGAAGATTTCGCCAGTAATTTTCCAAATGTTGCCTCTACCTTACTCCGAGTTTGCATCAATTTCGGGAATAACGTCGTAATTTTCGAATCGTTCGTCACTTTCTTCTTATTGGAAACAGATTTCAGGCGTGATAGTAGAATATCAGATTGTGAATGTAATGTTTCTCGCTTAATTTCGCATCGGTTACTCAGTACATCTTCCTCATTATCTTTAGATTCGCCGCTTGCGATTTCACTTGCCGTTAAATTCATAATATCATCCGGTTGATGATCTAATTTCTTTGGTGGATAAGTAATCGCTTTAATTTTCTTAACGGCATTTATTTTTCCCTTGGTTTTGCGATATTTAGGAGCTTCACGCGGTAACGGCAATTCGCTCAATCTTTGATTCGGCGAGACGCTCGCTCTCGGATCGTCTATCAAATATTTCTCGATATCATCGTCGAAAATTTTCACTGCAGGTTCGTGTCTGTGAAAGGGGCACGTCTTCTTTGAATACACCTTTCCATCCCCCGATCCGTCATGTGGCATGATAGAATTTTTGGACGGAGCATCAAGGGACTGCGATTCGTCATACGAACTCACTCTTTTTATCGCGGTTTTTCTTTCAGCGACAATACACACGCGCTGTTCCTCTGCGTCCTTCCCGCCGATCGTGGTAGTATCGCTTTTCGGTGGCCTCTTTAACGGTGTGGGAGGGGAAATTTTAACTATCGGCTCTGTGTTAGGGCGAACAATTTCGTTGTCGTTTCTTAAAGAAATGTCTGGCGCTTTAGGGGATGAAAGTCTCAGATCTACGAGAGGTACGTTTTCATCGAAGCCTCGAGCGGAGGAGGCGCTGGAATCTACAATATCGTGAAAAACCGTCTCGGAATATCGAAAATTTGGAGCAACGGGAAGGTAGGATAATATTGGAAAGGAATCTCTTACTCTAACCAACTTCTTTTCTTCGTCGTCGCAGAACTTCTCCCAATAACGCTTCGATGTAGGAATAGGAGAGTCCCATCTGCAACACGATTAGATATTATTTGTGAAAAGGTCGCGCAGTGATTTCTCGGCACGTGATCATAATTTTGCAGGGTTCGTGGATTTAACTATTTATTATCAGACGAATTGTTGCGAGATGCGATGTAGTGTCATAAATTAATGAAAGATGCAATTGAGTGAGCTATGTTAATTGTCAAAATACGTTCCTGGAAAGTACACACGAGTTCTGCATTTTAGTATTATTCTTATTATTCAACGTACTTTGTTCTGCCAACGAGACGAGGTTTCCACGTCTGGTAAGAGTGTTCCGGTTGCTTCAATCTTGGCTGACGCGACATTTTGAATAACCTCGGGATATTTTTCACAGCTTCGTGGCGTAAATTGATCAACTTATTGGCACCGATATAATTTTTCTATTTAACGGAGTCACAATCGCGATTCCCGAGGTATTTGATAATTGTCATTGATGTGGACTACTGAAGGTATCT
The DNA here is from genome assembly GCF_001313825.1 of Dinoponera quadriceps. Taxonomy (NCBI): domain Eukaryota; kingdom Metazoa; phylum Arthropoda; class Insecta; order Hymenoptera; family Formicidae; genus Dinoponera; species Dinoponera quadriceps. The sequence continues at coordinate 350,485 of NW_014554665.1, read as the reverse complement.
GGTTTTGTTATCGATCAAACAAACCCGGGGGAAGTTAGCGCAAATAAATATAGCGAATATTAGAGTTGCATGACGAGCTTCCAGGCACTGAGAAGAGATGGGGTACCTTAAAACTAGTATTGATCGCGTACACGTTGTCGAGCCCTGCACCATCGACTGATGTTCACTGCGTTCAAATACCCGTTCTCGGTTTACAAATCTAAAATAAACCCATCGCATATTTCCAAAGTCGATCAAATTGTATCTGTTGTAGATAACGTCGAGTCGTTAAACATTTATCTTGAAAAGATTCGTGCTCGGAGCAGTTGGAATTCTGCGCATGTACCACGAGATGTCTTTACCATTTAAATTTTGCTATTTATAGATGATATAACTTTAGATACAAAACGCATGGACTCGAGTAACGTACTAAGAAATACAACAACTGTTTTCACTTTTATTGAATTGAAGCTTCTTTTATAGAGGAGGTTTGGGAAGGGTCGAGAAAGAATTTATTCGTTCAATTAGACATGCGTGCGATATTTTGCCTGTTATACTTATCACCTTATATAAAAGTTTACAATGTTTATAGAATAAAAGTTTATGAGCGAGAGACATAAAGCGACGTTTTAATAAACGTGGCTGAGAGCATCTCGAAGTCATTATTTTAGTCAGGAAAGGGCGGGGACATTTTTTCGCGACGATCATCGTGAAGTTATGCAACTTTAGTAATAACTACCGGCCAATAAGCCGCGGCACAAATTGCACTCGCTTGCGGTGACTGAGGAAGCTCGGTAACTTCCAACGGGCGTGCGCTCGCGCGCGCACACGTGTGTATTTTGCAATAAATAGACGTACCAGCAATAAGTTACGTATGTAATTACGTATATAACTATGCGAGGAGTTTGCCGGCGTTCACGCTGTGCTGTACATTGACCTAACGACGGGACAAGACACCGGTGTTAGTCGCCATCTTACTTCCGTTGTCTCAGCTGTCACCAGTTCCGTTCGGACGGCTCAATGCACCCTCGCATTCAACGAAGACAATTGGACGAAAATAATTATTTCCCCCGTCGCGAGCCAAATTCTTATTCGCGTCGTTACTTATCATTTCAAATCAAATATCCGATTCGGGAAAGCCCATATTGCCGGGAAATATTAGAAAACAATTATAAAAATATTTTCCAGAAAAGTCCGTTTTGAAACCAAATAAATATTATCTCCGATAAGTAGGCTTGAGTGCGCTGGAATCTCCATTTCGGAAGCAATCCATCATCCAAACGCTGAATTATAATTTCACCATTTTCACTCGGACGTCGAACATATATATCGACAATATTACTAAAACTGTGTATACATCATCCGCACACGCGTCAGTCATCAATCGTCACTCGCCGATTCATCGATCATCCGAGAGCGCGAAGATCGACAATCATAAAAAAAATGATTTAACCTTCGTAATTTTATTACCACGTATTTGCGAAATGGATGCAGCCGCGCGGCAGCACCCTCGTCAAGATCGACAGCGGAAATATATATATTCGGGGATCGCGTTAACACGGATTATTCAGCACTACCGGATCCGGCGAACGCGAAACGCTGTCCGGGATCAGTCGACCGGTCTGTCGAACGATCTCGCGCGGCGTGTCGCGGCCCAGAATCGATGTTTCGAGAGTTCTCGCGGAATCCCCGGGTCTTTGATCCGCGTCGTGCGCCCCCGCGAGAGCACATTGGAGTAGGACGTGGCGGTGGAATGGGTAATTCGCGGTTCGGCGGAGTTTGACAGTTCGCTAAAAAGCTCTCCGCGCGAGGCGGCGGCGGCGGTTGACAGTCAGGAGAATGGCGTGCACGCACACATCTCGCGGTCGCGCTGTAGCTGCGCGTTGTACAACCCCGGTTCATTAATGGCGTACTTAAACTCTTCCGCTTCGCGCGCCCAACGCGTCCTGTGTGCGTGCGAATGTTTTCGTAATATTGAAACAATCGCTAACAAAGGCCCTTGTGTTTTATTGTACTTTTCAGCGTAGTATCTTCTCGCGCGTTCGCCCGGTATTAACGTTTCCTTTTTACTTGCCGCGCTCTCGTAAGCTTCGAAATTGCTTCGCTTGATGGATAAAGTATTTACTTTCATTAAAAGTAATTAACCAACTATTATCTACTCGCTATTATCTCGCGATATAGACAACATCGGTATACAACTGCGATACAATTATGAGTAAATAGCTGCTATTGTAACTTGGTGCGAATTACATAAAGGGCCATTCAACAATTACACCACAAGAGGGGGGGTCTATTAGCTTGCATGGTCTGGGATGCAGGAACGGGTAGGGGGGAGGGGGGATAAAGGCTATGGGACGTCACGTTAGATGGCATAATTTGTAGATATAATTGTTCGTGGTCATCCATTTTATTTGCAACTCGCAACAAATTTGGTGAAAATGTTTTTAACATGGTTTGGATTAATAATCGAAATGTTAATTTTTGTATATTTATTCGTTTAAAAACACAACTTATACTAATCAAAATTATAAAATCAGTACTATCTTTTTTTCGGGGGAAACAGCCGGTCGGAAAGTTCTGAGTTTAGGGTTTTCGAGTTCCTCGGGTCTTGATTACCCTAAAACAATACCTAGATCTCGATATTTTTGCGGCCCAGCCCGAAATGGGTTAAGGACTCCATTTAATGCGCGGAATTGCACGGCGCGTTTCGCGTATTCAAAACGAGCGTGATGTGAGTGCACGTTCGCCCGCGTACGCCGTTCGCCGGCTAAACGGGAGGTCGTCACGCCGACCAGGTCGTGCGGGAATCCCGGGAATATTTGAGTAGCGAATGTCTAAGCAGCATCGGATATCAGGTGGTCCGATATGCCACCTTGACAGCGGGCCTTCGTCGCGACGTAAAGTTACCCTCGGCATGACAACGGCAGCGAGGAGAAACTCGCCGGAAAATTACACCCGTGTTTCCCGCGGCGAGCGGGACGGATAATTCGCATCGGTCGCGCGGGGGACGCGAGTTTTCATGTTTTCCGAATATGAATCCCGATTACAAGTTAGGTAACGGCGCGACACACCGAGTATTCGTCGGCGAGGCAAATTGCAACTCGGCGGGGATATTTCAAAGGATCATATCGCGATGAATTTTGCGCGGGTACCGCGGATTTCGATGTAACTTCACTGTGTTCCCGAGAGGATATTTCGGAAGCAACGTTAAAAGTTTCATTTTTAAGTTCACGAGCGCACAGTCGAACGCGTGTTGAAGAACGAATAACTGATTAATTCATCAGTCAGCTCCCTCCGCGCCTCGAGCCCGTTTATTACGTGTTGATGAGCGGCGTACCGGTTCTCGGTTCTCAACGAATAGCGTCTTATCTCGGCCCGGAAGTTCGCCGTTGCGGCTGCAAAATTGAAACGTGCGCGTTGTTAAAACTCGTATCGCACGTTGCCGTTTAAGCGACCGAGCGCTCTCGCGGGTTACGTTCGCCGGGAGGGATATAATTAGGATGCGCTTTCTCTCTGTGCGCGTAGTCATTTCCTCGCCGCTTATAAAATAAGATACGATCGGTGTCGTTAAGCGGCGACGCGCGTTTGGAGCGGACGGCCGCGCGGCTCGTCTCGGCCCGTCGGGACTGCCGCACGCGCGGCGGCACCGGCAATTAATTGCGAACCGGAATTGCTCTTTCCTACGGGGAAAAAAAAAGATACGCGGGATAACGCTTTCCCGGCTGTGCGCGCTCGCGCGCTTGCTGCGAACGGAGCAACGTGGAGAGGCGGCGCGATGGGATCGGTACGTGGGATTACTTTGGGCTTTCGGTTAACGCACGGCTTTGAAACAAGGCGCCGGCGTTTCGCCGACAAACTTTAATTTAACTCGCGCGCATACGTCAGACGTATTACAGATACCAGCCCTTATACGCGGCTCCCGGATGGGGTGCGATAATCAGCCGGGGCGCGCCTTCTTCGAGCGGCTTCGTCGTGTCTTACGAGAAGTCTCGGTAGGCGGGAGTGGGAGAGAGAGAGAGAGAGAGTAGCGTTTCTATCTAATTAATCTGATATCTCTGTAAATACCGCGGCCCTTTCCCACATATGCGACTTCGCAGTGTAAGCGGCTTCGCTAAATGATTCATAATACGCCATGCAATTCCATTGAGATTGATTGCTCGATGGAGCTGATATCATTTCCGACGATGTATTCAATACTGGTTATGCGATTTACAGTATGCTTTTGGCTTGTCCTTAACAACAATGATAGGTATTTATCAGCGGATATTTCAGACGGGTTGTTTCGCCAAGTTCAAATGTAGACGCGTGAAAATGATCCCGACATTCATTCGTGGGGATCACAGAACCAACAATTAACGCAAGATACAGTTTTCCGCATCTCTGCGTCGCGCCGGGAAATGGGGAGATTCAATTTAATTTAATTTTTATCATCACGAAGGGCAGGGAAACGTTAATTGTGGCCGTCAAGAAATCGTACGCTCTTGAAATATGAGGAGCATGCCTGCGGAACGAGACGCAGAGATCTTGAAGCGACGAACATAGGCGGGCACGTTACACGTTAAATGTCCAAACGAGCGAACAAACTTGGACGATATAATCGGGTTTCGCCGTAATTATTTCGCCTCTCGTACGGTACGTGTGTGCGCGCGCACGAAATCCGCGCTCGAGCGAGCGAGCAAGCGAAGCGAGCAGCTGGCGAGCGAACGAGCGGGCGTGAAAAAATTTTTAAGCGCGCGCGCAACTAATGGTTATTCGCCGCACACGGAGTAATTAGAACTTTTCCGCGCTAATGCTAAACTGATTGGGAAACACCGTCCGGATACACGGTTGCTCGCTCGCTCGCACGTACACTTACACACGTACACGCACACAACCTGACAGAATGAATTTGAGAAGCAGTCGGAGCTCGGGAAAACGAGATTAGGCGGCTAACTTTGTTTGCCAGGACCAATCAGCAGGCCCAAGAATTTCAACTCGGCCCGAGTGCATTCTTCTTACATTAAGATGACTTCCGTCACGTAGTCGGCGGTCGAAATAATTCTGTACCGCGTCTGCGTCCCAAGCGAATAGCGTTAATTATTATTCCGCGATCCCGCTCTTGAGGCACGATTGCATTCTCAGACGCAACGAGCGATTTCCGTGAGAAGCGAAATTATCCCCCGAATATAGCCGCTGCGGATATCATGAAAATCGCGTTACACTCGAACAGAAACAAGATACCGAGAACTGTGCAAAAGTTCGATTCCGAATATCCGACCGGTCTAGCAAAGCAGAAGCTAGAAAAAGGGATTCGGTAGAGTCAGCCTTTTCAAGAGGCAATAATAATTCCTATAAAAGCGGAGGTGTAGACGAGATAGGTCTCGTACAAGGTGCTCTCGGGGCGGCTTCGCGAGAGACGTTATCGTCGCTTGTGAACGCCGTGGGGATACGGCCGATTATGGAAAATCCGGCCACTCTTCCACCTACCTCACCGTCCCCTTCTCCCGTATCCGCCCCCATTGTCTCCGTCCTCTCGGCAAACGTGTCGCGAAATCGGACGTCTTACGTAGCGCGTTCGCCCGCTCGCGTGGGAGAGGAGAGCCCGGCTGGAGTACGGGCGGCGGAGGTCGTCGCCGGAAGGGAGATCGGTCGTAGGACGTGGAGTAACGCGAGGTCGAATCAGAGGAGAATGGACCACCCCCTGTTATCAGCTTGGAGCCAGCCGCCTTCCCAAGCCGACAAATTACTACATCCCCACCAGCGCCATTCTGGTACCAAATCAAGCCGATCCCCTTACCACCATTCGGCGGCTGGCTTGTGTCTCTTCCCTTACCCCCTTCCCCGGCATCCGCAGCTGTTGAGCTGGTGCCAAGGTCAAAGTATCGCGGTACATAACGGCGTAAAGCTCCCTCGGGAATTAAGCGTTGCCGCACTTGCCGGCGTTTAATTCGGCGAAAAAAGCAACTTCGTACGAGCGAGCAACGTGAGAGAGAGTTGATTGTTCGCAGCGGTGCGTTTGTTTCCGGACGGTGCATCCTGTCTGCAACGTAGGTTGGTGAGAAAGGGCATTTAATTAACTTGGATCAGCGCACTAAGCCACGCGCCGCCGCACGACTCTGCGATCCGCGCGCGCGCTGATTTGTTAGCCGAAAGAAGAGAGCGCTTCTCGAACTTTCAATTTTCCCGCCGAACGGGAGGGAGCGGTGGGAGGACGAAAATTGTCGACCTGCGCGAGGGCATCGTTAATAAACCTCAGCCATTTCTCTCGCCCCTCTCGGTGCATGGAGACGTCGCGGACGCAGAGAACGGCGGGATAGAGGGGGAGCTTGCACGGGGCGGGATAAAGGTGGGATGACGCCGAAACGTATGGCCTCTGATTTATAAAGGAAATAATTTCGCAGGAGCAATCCTTTATGTCGAGTACCTAGAGTGTACGAGAGAGAGAGAGAGAGAGAGTGAGAAGGAGAAGGAGTTAAGGAGCGGGAGAGAGAGTGGCTGCATGGGCATGGCCGCTCATCTCCCTTAAAATTCATTACCCCGACTAATAGCGACGTTTAATATCTGGTCGCGAGCCGGACGTTTTACAGTAGATCACTCTAACGCATAGAAACTATGACGATATTTCCGACGCCATCATCGGCGCTCGGCGATGCGGCGATCTTCCAGCATTTTTACCCCGTCTCAATCTTCTTCGTCGATTGCTTTTCACGTACTTACGCCTTCACTTATCGAGAGTTTATAAATAAAAGATCAATGCTGGCTAAACGCGCGTGCCAAGCTCGCAACGCCACGTCGAATAACGTCAAACGTGTTACAAGAATACCAGTCTTAACCGGGGATAACGCAACCCCCCGTTTGTCTCGATGTCGCCAATCAATTTATCGTTTTTCGTCGTGACGTTTAATTTAAAGCGCCAATTTGGCATTGGCTTCGGCTAATAGGCAATTACATCGCAATCCTCCATTAATTAGTCGAACCTTGTTACAGACGCGTGCGAGTACGCGCGCGCGCGCGCGCTCGTGCGGCGCTCTGCGCGGAAAAACATGAACGCGTTGACACAATTAGCTCTCGTCCGTCGTGCGCGAGCGCTTTTTCGAAATTTAGTTTCGCCGTGTATGTCGCGCTCGATTGCAGCCCGCCGTTCGTTTAGAGCCACCGTGTCACCGGTGGACGATCGCGCGTCGGCCGCGCGCGTCGTACCCGGGACCGTTTTCAGGATGCCGGAGAGACACCTCGCCGTCGAAATATATATATATATTTATGCCGCGAATACTAGAATTACGCCTGGTGAATTTCGCCTGTCGCCGGTCCCTCTCTACCACCCTCAGCCCCCTCTCGGCGACACAACCGTAGAAAAAGCTCTCGACTCCTGCGCGTTAACTCGCGGCCGGTTGCACTAAATTTTTTAATTCTCCTCCACGCGGCTGCGCTCCGAGATGAAGGCAATGAAAACACCGTCACGCCTAAGCTCTCCTCTCTGTGTCTTTTGTATATTGCAGGAGATTGTCCCGCGTTGAAATAATGATAAGAAACCGACGAGCCGAGGGAAAATTGACAATCTTTCTTTGTTTTGAAAGAAATGATATACAGGTTAACGTTAACGTCGGGCAAGTTTCGAGAAGAGGAATCGCTGTGGCAGTTTATTGATGTACACTGACAACTGTGAGAATAATCCGTTATTCTTTCATTACACTTTGCTACACTATATTAATAATCGCGAAATTTCCGCGACATTATTTTTCTCACGAACGAATAGAAGAAAAAAACTAAACCGTTGTACATTTTATGTAATAAAAGAAGAGAGAGAGAAGGAGGGAGAGTGCGTTCGTCGGTTTCGAAGAAGGCGGTGGGGAAAAGAAGGAATAAGAAAGATGATGAGATATTGGAGAGCGGATTACGCGGGACAATATTCTGTTGTAAACCGTTTCTCTCATACCCCTCCTCCGACCCCAAATAGGTATATGGTATAGTGGCAGTACATACCCTATCGCTTATCATCTTTTCTCGTTATCCTTGTCACTCGTGACCACCTTCATTTTTCCGTTTGTCATCATTTGTCCATTTATTTTTCGTTCGCTTTCTCTTTTTCCGCTCTTTCTCTCTCTCTCTCTCTCTCTCTCTCTTTCTCTCTCTGTTGTTACATTATATGTTTAACGCGTTGAGTGCCGCGCCAATTTCACGTGACGTTACATTCACGTCATGTGGGCCACTGATGATATACATTACCGCATTTATTATAAGAAATATCTTATCATATTTATAAGACTACAAAAAAATCATTAGTAGGGACCAACAATTACGTCGCGTTAAATTTCGATCTTTTTTACCCTTCTCCTCCTCTTATAACCCCCTTCTTCTCCTCGTCATAATTTCGTCATAAAGTATTTGCTCCCTTTTAATATTACGCGACTTGTTTACCTCCCTCTTCCCTGCCGATAAATAAAAGAAAATAATAGAGCTTATAACTGTATTGTGGGTAGTAATTATCACAGACTAGTCGCTACTATCTTTCTCCGAAATACAAAGAATTTGTAGGCATATAATATCAAACGAATTATTTCAAATTAATTATTTCATTCAATAATTAATTATTTCAAATTAATTATTTCATTTTTTAAATTTCAATTAGTAAGAGTTGTGTTTTTCAAAGAATAAATATGTAAAAATTAACATTTTAGTTATTAGCACAAAACCACGTCAAAACTTAAACATTTTCACGAAATGTAACCAAGTGTGTCGCGAATGTAAACAAAATGTATATTCACGCGCATCCATTTACAAGTTATGCCATTTAGTGTGATGTTCCATATGGCCTTCACGCCCCTCCTCCCTCTCTGCCATCACAGACCGTCACGCAAGCTAATAAACCCCCCACTTTCATGGCGTGACGTAGTTGTTGAGTAGCCCCTTATGAAGAGGGAGAGGTAATATAAAATATATGCGCTATGCGATGCGAACAAAAAGTCCAATATGGAGCATCGATAGTTCACCTAACATCTTAATGAATTATAGGAAGATAATTTTGGTCTCTTACAATTTTGTGCAAAATATTACTCTTCGCAACACTATTCAATAAACTGTCACGCGATCGACCGTGCCTCTTTTTCGGAGCGGCACGAGCGCTGCGGAGAATCAACGCCGACACGGCGTCTGATGCGAAAATCGACCACCCGGATGAGATGTGGCCCGCGAAAACCTAATCTGAATTACATCGATGTTTTGAGCAGGATTTATCGACGGCCGCTGAACATGCCAAATCGCCAAGCACTTTTCGCACGGGCCGGCCGGCCGCAAATAACGGCGCGAATTACGTTCCCCGCGATGTCCCGGAAACGTCGCCGGTGGACGTAAGTTTATTTAAATGAAGGGGCGAATTACGCGAGTGCGACACCGATGATCGATTCGCGCGCGCGGTACGCCAATGCGCCGCCGGGATGTAATTCGGACCATTTGTCAATATTGCCGGCGGCGTTTCGGCGCGTCGTTTGCTCGTCGATTTCTAATAAATGACTCCTTCGCGCTCCTCTCCGCCGACGCAGCCGGCAATTCTCTCCCTGTAATTAAATCGGCAGAGAAAAATCTCGGACGCAGAGACAAAAGCCGTCCGGCTTCTTTTTTCTTCTCTCTCCTTCGGCTTCACCCCGATTCCGCGAGGGAAGGGCAGGGGGAGGGGGCAATCGCTTCCAGCCGAATCACTTCCGGCAATTGTGCTCGTGTATTAATGTCGTAAGTTAAAGCACCGTAGCATCGGTATGTATATACCGAATTCGTCGTTGGATCTTTCATGAAATTACTGCTCCGATATCGGGTATCTCTCTTGCGGAAGATTGCCGCCAACGGTATCCGGCCGCGATGCGGATATGTACCTTTATTTACCGCCAAGTGGTACTAATGACTGTTTCGCGCAGAGGCACGAAATACATTTCTGCAGGTGATTTGTATCGAATTAAACGCAAATTATTATGAATATTTATATCGGAATGTTTCATCACGGTGTCCCCGTGAATTTATTCCCGAGCGTTCGATAAACTCGTTTTTCTCGCGAATACATTTATCCGGGCCAATCGTTATTTGATTACAGACGGCATTACACAAATTGTAATTTCAATTTTACAACACTCGTAGTCGCGCGCAGTCGTAACTACGAACGAAGAGTCTCTCTCGTCGATCTTCTGGGTTCTCATATCTTTCTTTTTTTTTTTCAATTCCCCTTCGAGATCACCAATTTAATTAGATAACATTTCTCCTCGACTTCACCGTAGTCCGAAAGTTCAACGTCCTTGAATATCTGACGTCACTTTCCCCGTCCCTTTTACCAAGTGCTTGTTAAACCGATAGTTATCGGCGGGTTATTGGCGACTATGAAGACTGGAAACGGCCATGATGACGACTATTAGCCAAGTTTCACTTACCCTCCGCGGTGAAAATTTCACCGAAATTCCGACACGTCGTCGCGTCGCGCGAGCGAAGACAGAAGCACAAAGAGAGAGAGAAAGAAAGAGAGAGAGAGAGAGAGAGAGAGAGAGAGAAAAAAGAAGAAATAACATACGACTCTCCGGGCTGGCGCGTGACGTTTATTAGACATTAAGTAGTAATACCCGCGAACGGGTCGGACGGGACTAGCCGGGTAATAAGGGGACGGGTTAGGAGAGCCGTCATACTAATTGTAGTAATTCCGGCATCCACTTTGGATATTTAATTAAGTTTCCGCTGACAAGCATCTACTTAGTGGGGAGTGCGGGGGCGGTTCTTACACCTCCCCCCGTACACAGTGCGCCGTAGCTCTGCCGTTCCCTACGTCCCGCCGTCGCTTAGTGCTGCTACGTAACCTACCGACCTGCTTAACTGCCGGCTCGAAACCCGCGCGCTTCACTAATTATTTAGTGTATTCACGTGCACTGGCTCGGCCGCCACACCCCGTGGGAAGACAACGAGAGCCAGCGAGAAGACGGGCTCCCCCTCTTGTCCGTCCGCGTGTCCGGCTGGAAAAATTCCATCTCGCGCCGACAATTGCACCGCGGACCACCTGATGAGATGGCACGCCATATTTCGTCGCCGTGCCTAATTGCGTCGAAATAAGAGAGGGCGCGCGACGGTATGAATATGCAGGGACTCGTGATCGTTCGGGCGAAAATAGAGCACGATTCCGCATCGATCGCCGCCGAGCAACGATTCCTTGAGCCGTGGCTGCAAAGATGCACAGTCATTCTGTAAAATGGAATCATTTGCATTATCACTGAAAAACAGTGGGATCGGTTTATAAATGCAGCGCTGCAATTAGAGAAGTCTCGCTGAAAGGATTTAGTTAATAGTACAACCGGTGGAATACTGATCTTTTCACCGTGAAATCTCACTTTCACTCGCGAAAATCAATGAGGTGTAGGTATTATTTAGGAGGAATTAAGTGGAAATGTTTCTGTTGAAAATAAGTGACGTGCATAAGAGACGTACGAAAATAAGTAACCGACATCGCGTGGCGAAATATATTTTACTAATTTAACCGTAAATATGATCACTAATTCACAATAATAAATCGAATGTAAATTTAAATCAGGCCTATGAAATTCATACGCCTAGGTATAAGTGCGTAAATAATTCAGATTACATTCTCGTTACACGTATAGCTAAAATCCGTACATATATTGTACTAATATCCGCACGTACGTACAGTGTGCGCGGATTTTAATTATATTATATGGGTAACGAGAATGTAATCTAAATTATTTACGCGCTTATACCTAGCGTTTGGCTGTTATAGACCTGATTTAAATGTAAACTTGATTTGTCGATCTAAGAGCGTATATACTGAATCTTAATTCGCATTAAGAGAATAGCCTGCACGAAGATTTCCCAAATCTGTGTGAATCGCGACACACTTTTTAGAACAGCCAACATGACCGTCGGTCCAAGGTGCTTCTCAGATTTATAATCTCAGATTTATAATTTCAGATTCTCAAATTTACAAATCAACTCTGTCCTACAGGCGTACCGCGGAAGCTTATTATTTCGAGTACAATGCCATACGATGTAGTGCTGATACACAGCTTTTAAGCTCGGCGTTACACACGCGAAACGCGAAACGTACATTTCCTCATTACGGCGATATTTGTGCCGGTGATTCAAAGTGCTCGGGCAGCCCGTGGTAACTTATAAATGGCGCGTCCGTCGGAGAGCCGAACGATTGGCTACATAGCTACCTAAATATCGTGGCGGACGATCCTTCTCCACTGGCCGGGACGGTATTCCTTCTATTATCTATTGTCCGGGCCAAGATTTTAGTGAGGCAGTATATAAGAGGAGCTAGACACGAATGCGGTCTCCCATTCGATTCCGTAAAGTATGAAGCTATCAAGGGCAATGGCCCGAGAAGGCTGGCGCAATTACCAATAACTCTTTGACATACCCCCGTCTTCTACGTTTCTTCGTCCCGCTCTCGAAACATTTCGTTGCGCCGTGCCGTCGAACATACGAAAATACACGGTATTCTCGTGCATGACGACGTCGCCGTGCGGACGCTTATATTCTCTCAAATAGCGCTCGTAAAAACGAAGCAGTTATCGTTAACGAATTACCTATCCGCTCTCAATGCTCGTGCCTGTCGAAATCATGTCGCGTACATCGTTGATGAAATATTAACGCGCATGTTTCTGTAATTGCGGATAGGTACGATCGACTTAATCATTAAACGCTTAATCGATCTCTCCATTTCGTCGCATTCTCTCGTCGCGTTCTCTCTACCGTCTCACATTAATAGCCGATAACATTTTCGTCGCGTCGCCCCTCATCAAGCGACGTTCAATCTACGTCGACCGGGGCACACGGGAGGGTCGCATTTGTTCTTTGAGAAATCGCGATTACATCATTCCGCGCGCGTGACTACGAGAGAACAACCCCGAGTGGATTCCCCTCTGGTTGTTCGGCGACGTAACCGAATTTTCGCGCGACGACTCTCTCACATCGCAGCTCGTCGAAGAAGTTTTATTCCGCCAGCCGATCAGTCCGCCAGGCGGAGGGAGGCTTCGCCCGGGCTTTCTCTTTTCGCTCGGATGAATTTCCCCAGTTAAGTAATCCCCGCTACCGGATTCGGAATGGAAACAGTGCAAGTGCGAGGATAAGAGGGATAAGGATTCTCCGACGCCCTCCCGCTGCTGCTCTCCTTGCTAACGCTCCTTCATCGTGTTTCGCCTCCCCCCCTCCCCGTCGGCACCCACTTCCTTCTCCGTCGGCGAGATACGGATTGAAGTCGTACTTAGTGGTCTGCCGCTCTAGACTGCCATTGTTTACCGAATATCGATATCGCATCGGACTCCGCGGAACGCTGAAGATCAACCGGTGCATCCCGCTCGCGCCGTATATCCGCGGTCCGAAGTGAAAGAAGTGGGATCTAGTCCGGGGGGGACGTTGCTCCCGGTGGTAGAATTTACGATCGGCGCGGGTTGCAGTGACCGGGCGGAACAGAGATCTATCCGGGAAGGAGCAACGAGGCGGGCGACGCGGCATTTGGGGAAAGTCGGGCGTTAAATATTTCCGAACGTGTGAAAAAAAGATCGTAAATGTACATGCGAACGACAACGTGGCGTATACGTGGACATCGAGGCAGGAGGGAAACGTATGAAATCACCCCTCGCCCTGGCGAAGCACGCTGTTTTAGTCATTTCTACTCGGAGAGAGCAAAGTATTTCTTAACGAGAGCATACTGTTAAAAACGTGAAATATCGTCGCACCGAAGGAATAACATCGATAATGTCAGATGTACCAATATTGGAACTTTGTAACGAATGGATGCACGTAGCTTCCGTGTAATATTAAAAAAAGAAAAGAGAGAGAGAGAAAGAGAGAAAAAGGAAAAACGCACGCAGGCAAACTGCCCTCGCTCGCGAAACGTGCGCGGATCGATGCGTCGCTGTTTCGGTAATCTCGCGCAGGCTAGATTTCGCGAAAATAATCACGGGACTCGAGGAAAACAGAATCGGACGCGCGCGAGGAGCGTTGGAACGCGAGAAATAACTAATAACGCCGCGCGACGGGAACGTACGGGTACGTCTGAGGAATTCCTGAAACACCTGTCGAGTAAAATTAGCATTTTGTTATCGATTATCCGATCCGCGCGGCTCGGGCGAAGGAATAAAAACGTGACTCGGCGAAGAAGCGCTCACTCGGCGCGATCGCGCGGGGCGGAAAAAGGCGCCGGTGAAAATCCACGAGCCCGATCGGACACCGATACGGTTACGCTATTAAAATGCGTCCGGCCGTATCGCGTTGCACGGTTCGGCATTCGCGAACGAACGAGCGAGCGAGCTGCCACTCCCGTACTGACTTCCGTCCGTAACCGGACTCGTGGCGAGGTTGATCGATGGGATCGCACAGGTGAAAGGTCGCCGCGCGGTTCTTGGAACACGAGAGATCCGCGCGAGTCTACTCGGTCTATCGTCGTGATCTCATTAATTCCGTCGGATCGGCCGTTCGCAGCGCCGATTCGACGCGTCGATCGATCGGTTCGCTCGAGTCCTCCCGAGCGTATTTGCGCGTGTATATCCGCGTCCGGTGAGAGAGTACGCAAATTGCCCGTGGACGCTTCGACTCTCGAGACGTGCTACCTTCGGGACAAAATGAAACTCAGGGGAATCTCACAGTTTGATTTCTGTGAAAGGCGCCGGCTCTCCAAAATTTCATCCAATTCGGCTCGCCGTCCCGTTCAATTGTGCACGAAGGCGTAACGGAATTCGTCACGTAGACACGGCACATCCGTATCTCTCTCGCATCTCTCGCCGAAGATGCGGTCCACGGCCTCTTTTCCGAGGGATATTTATAAAAAAGGGAGGGAATATTCGGGGCATTTGTTACATTCGCGAAAGAGGAGAGAGGAATGAAAGGTGGGGGGGAGATAAAGCGCCGCGCGTGATGTATACCGACGTCTCATTTCGCCTGGGTATTAAGTATTCGGAAGAAACGGCAGGAGCGACGGGAACTTTAATATTTATAAGTTGACTTTATTACTTTACCGCTTTTAACGTGTACTACAGTAGGCGCGCGTGCACGCGGCCGAGCGCGCGGACGGGCTCGCTGTAAGTAATACGAGTTAAAAAAACATTTAACGTCGAAACTTCCGCTCCGCTTCGGAACTCTCGCGCGCGTCCCCTGCCTGATCCATAGCGATTCTCGTAAAGTTAGCCCGGGACGCCTGCATACGCTTAATCTCGCGATACCGAGCGCGGTTTAATCCGCGGCGAAATAAAGAACTCGGGGAATCGCTGATCTTGTCCGCCGAGTCTACACTGTCCACTTTTTCCCCCTACTTGCACGCGGAACGCGTTAAGGGGAGCCGCGTTGAAAGGAGCAATCCGCAAAATTTGGGAGAAACCCGACAGGGGGAAACATTTCATACCGTGAATATAGTGAACACAGTAAGTTGTGTAATTCAATTCCGGAATTCTCGCGAGCCGTCGTTTTCAAAACTCGGTACAAGGCGCGCCCTCGAAATAGTTCCCGGCTGGTTAGATATTTGTATATCGCGAGATCTCAAAAGACCCGAGGATTCCCCTGGCGACGGTGTTGAAACGACGACGGCTGGGCCGTCGAACCACCCCTAACTTCTCAATTAGAAGTCGAAAACATCGGGCTCGATTTAAATGAGAGCCCGCGCGCACTTTCGGAGCGGCTTCACCGGCGCAACTCGCGAATTTTCTCGTTCGCAGATACCGCGAGATGAGAATAACGGAAGGAGATTTGCATGAAGTTGCCCCCCGACCTAGTTCCCGCTGAAATTTTTTGTCCTTCAACGTTGCGGCAGGCGTTAACGGTCTCTCGCATTACGTCCGGCGATAATATCCGCCGTCCATCGCCGGAACGTAATAATAATGCAAATGTAAATATATATTCGTGACGTCGCGTACAAATGACGTAGTCACGCGCGCGGCGGAATTTACTTTACGCGCTGCCCGTTTGCGAGACCCGCCGCGGAGCTTATCAAACTCGCTAAACACAGAGATAACTTCAAATCGACCGTGGGATATGTAAATGAAAGGGAGAAAAATAGAAATATAAAAACGGACGAGGAAACGACGCCGTGGAACGCCGCTACCGTATGCAATTACATCACCGACCCCCCTTTTCTTCTTTCCGGGAGCAACCCCTTGGCAAAATTCGATCCCACCCTTGTCGGACGCTGTGTTGCGACACTTCAAGTGGTATCTTACGTCGATCGGGTTTTGAGGTCGGAAACGGGGACGCGGCGAGTTCCAAAAGAGACGTTGTCACGGTATGCCGCCGCGGAGTATTTCGATTGGACGCGTGTCGCATTAATTACAGCCATTACGCGCGCGTCCGCCGACACGGTCCGCACAAAGGGTGTGTGACGCGGGTTTGCGGCCACAAACGTGTTCTCCTTATGTACCAGAGGTAGTCCGGCTACACATTCTCTCTCTCTCTCTCTCTCTCTCTGGCTATAGTCATGCTAAACAACGCGCCGGATTCGCGCACTGCCGCTGCGAAATGACGACGGCGCGGCGCGGCGCCGCGTTCGGACGTCGGACGTGCATGAATAATTAATTCGTTCGTTTCATACGGGCCGTCGTGTAACTTAACTGGCCGCCTGAACATCCTGGAATTTTACAAGTCGTGCGCGCGCGAGAGAGAGAGAGAGAAGAGAGATACGGGCGGTCGGATACTTCATTTCCTACGTATCGGGCCGAGCGACCGCTGTGAAACGATCGCCGTGAGACGATATGCTGGAATCTCCAAGTGTGTTCGAGAGAACCGCAGAAACGAGCAAATACGGCAAAATTCGTGTTTTATTTCATTAGGTTTCGCGGGACAGATGATTGTAAACCACTAGAGAGAGAGAGGAGGAATGTCGGCAGTTGGTCGACGAAGCTAACTTTTTCTCGACAAAAAGCTCATAGATCTTATTTAAATTCACTTCTCGTAGTAAACGCGGAAAATATGTCGCAACTATCCGTCGAAGAGATGTTCCGGTATTTTACGGTTAAAAGTGGTGGAACGTAAAGCGAAATAAATGATTTTTTCATGATAGCCGAATGAAGAAGATTGCAGATTGCGATTTAGGCGACGATGGCTCATTCTACCTTTCGTCGGAATCGTTGACGTGCGTTGGTATCGATATTCAGGCCGCAGTAGATTTCCATGACAACCGGCGATTTGCGTCCAAGATAAAAATATATGGTACCGGCATGGATCGCAGCGGCGATATTCCGCGGAGCGTATAGGAAACTGCCGCCGTTCTGTATGTTTTGTGCTGACAGCTTTGCGTGACGATTTCACGCAAATAGCGAACGCCTGTTCCTCTTCTAAAATAATTTTTTTGCGATACGACGAGCGATGGCGCATCCGTAATAACCACGATTGTAATATATAACTCGAATATTTTCCTACGATCTACGATATATCGTTTACTACATAAAAATTCTCGTATCGCGCATATTTCCCGCGTTTATCGGAACATTAGTTTTCGCAAAAATTTACTGATGCGTTATCTTTTTTTTTGTTAGTTTTTGCACAAATTATTGTTATTTAATATAAATTGCCGCCTAAACTGCACACTACAATAGACATTTCAAAAGTGATTAACGATCAGAAAGATCTAAAAATATTTTAATTCAACTGGATGACATTTGTGGGAACCAAGTACGAAGTTAAGTCAACAATTAGCCGCACTCTATTTATAAAGTTCATTATAGAAACGGTCAAATATTTTATTTTTCAATACAATCCCCTTAACTTCCGATCCTTGGTCTGATACGTCACAAGTTTCTTCATTCCTTTGGAAAAAATACTGCCAACCTACGCAAATTTGCAGCACAAATGTGGAATAATTATTGACTTATCCTTGCACTTTTATCCGGAAAATGGAAGAAAGATTCGCCACTGTCGGTCAGTAGTGATCAACGGTGTCAACGAGTAAGATACATTTACCGTGAAGGTCATCTACAGCGAGAAAGCGTTTCCCGACAGTTACAATCGGAAACAGGAAGGTGCTATCGGTGAAGCCGATATCGTCTATAGGAAGCTCGCGATCCCGCGATTAAAATCCCGTAGGCGCAAATCCAGTCGAGCTGGCAAACTTTTCCTCGGATGCGGAGGTTGAAGGGGTGTGGGCGGAGCAAGTTAATAACAGATTTTCAAGAGGTTCTCCGGAGTAATTGCGGTAACGCTTCAATTAGCATTTTCGTGGTCGCGGCGAGAGAGAGAGAGAGAGAGCGCGGCCCGACAAAATTCGGGATCGCGAAGCTCAGGGGGAGGCTTGCCGCGCTAGCGTGGTTGGGGATGGAAGATGATTCGGACGAACATTAAGCACCGTCGTATCATGCATAATGCACGGGACATCGCGCGCCGGCTGCTCTTCCGAATATAAGTGCCTCTTGTTGGAGAAACGCAAGCTCTTCTCGCTTCTCTCCCATCGCGCGGTCGTCTCACTTCTCTTCAGAGTCTCAGCCTTCCTCGTACCTCTCTCTCTCTCTCTCTCTCTTTCCTTCTCCCCCCTTTCTCTTTCTCAACCTTCTCTCGCGATCCTTCGTCCTAGCGCTAAGTAGCTTGGGAGAACCGGCAGACGGAAGTGAGACTGAACGGGCCGGATTACGGATTAGGATCAATTTCAGGCGGCGCCGGGAATATGCAGTGTCTTACTCTCTCGTGGTTCTCGCAATTGTCTTCGCTGCGTGTATAGTAAACTCATTTGGAGCAATGCGGACGCGCGCGAGCGCGTCCGCTGTCAGCTGTCGCGGATGAATCTCGGAGTGACTGCGCGCGTTGGTCAGAGCCGGGGAAAAAAAGCCGGGGAAATTGAAAACAGTCCGGGCGCGGTGGGCGGGTAAAGTCGGTGGGGAAACTCCGCGGGACTCGCGGAATTCTTCCCTGTGGATAGAATCGAGGTGAGGAATTGTTTAATTAGCGATCCCTCTTTCGTCGATCTTTTCCTCAACAATACGCGAACCAGCATTGAAAACTGCGCCTGGAAAAAGAAAAGAAACGGGCGGGCAGAGAAAACAGAGAAAAACCCCGATAATAATCGCTCGACTCTCGGAACAGCGTTTCGCAGTTCCTTTAATGCATTTCTTTAAAAGCGCGATGACTCGATGGTTTCCCGCCCGGCTACAAATTTTCACGGGAGAATTAAATTAACGACGACGATAATCGCAGTCGGTGCGACGACGGCTCGGAACATGCCCCTTTCATCCCCGGGTGAAAAATTCTGTCGGTCCGCGGAGGGAAACTCGGAAACGTTGTGGGGACACGAAGCGCCGGCTATCCCGCGCGCGATCGTTCGTTATTTCGCGCGTGTAACGGCGGTGTGTTAACTAAAATCGAAGTGATTTTCCGCCGGTAGCCAGTGTCCACCGATCCAGACGAATAAACTATCGGAATATTGAAACGTTCCCTCGCGCTATATAGCGCTACGCGCGCGTGCGCTCGCACGAGGTAATCGCCCGCGAATACACGCGTGCGAATCCCCCGTGCGTGTGAATACACGCGCCTGTTTACGTACGTCGATGTTTGCGCGCGCGTCTGTATGCATCGGCATAGCCACGCGAAAAGCAATCATCTCGGCCGGACGCAATCAGCTCCCACCCCCTCCCCCGTCCTGCGACTCTCGGCGCGACACATAGGTGCACAGTAGTCCCTACGGGAGCATACGTAAGTCGTTACTCGCGAGACACCCGTTGCATACCCGACGTAACGTGCATGTCAAACTGACGAGAGCGTCGCGAAAATTCCATGCCGTTCTTTGTCGCGTCGCGTTTTCGCGTCGCGAATTTACCGATAGATACCGACTAGTCGATTTTAGACTTGCCATGGTGGGGGGTCCAGCTTAATAGGGGTGATTTTAGAGCTGTCGCAAAGTTGAATCTTGGCAAGGGTAATCTATCGTAGTTCTCCGCCAGCTATTTTTACTTCTAGAGGTAGCTAAATTGTTTCGAGATATTACTCAAATGCGATGAGGAGATTTCGATAAATTCAGTTTTGACACGATGCCTCTCAGAAGATATTCCCAACGTTGGAAACGGCGACGAACAATAAACGCTCGCGTATGTACACGTATAGATCGAAACATCGGTAGGTTTGTACGTAACGCCTTATCCAAATGCCGATAGTTGGTCGCTGAAAAGTTAACTGAAGTCCTGCCGTTCAAAGATATTATATTTAATATTTAATATTTAATATTTAAAGAACTTTCTATGTTACGTGACGGGAAATATGTAACATATTCTCATCAGGTTTATAACAATTTTAGAATTGATCTTATTGATACTATCAATATCTATCGTTTTAACGATAATGCTCAAATTTTGCAGAATATTTCTTCGATATATATTCCAACTTAGCAAAGTCTGTGCCAATTCTTTAAAAGGTGTATTTTCAATCCAATTCAGTTCTGGTTTGGCTTTGCTCTTAGTTTATTTTATTTCACTTTACTTTTTAGTGCAGAGAGAGAGAGAGAGAGAGAGAAAGAGGGGGGGGGGAGAGTTTAACGCACTCGTTTACTTCGTCGAGTTTCTCGAAGCTCTACAACGTCGACCTCTTAATATAAGATTACAATCTAAAAGGCCACCAGAGGGCAGAATGGCCAACTCGCGGGTTAGTCAATTCGCGCCGTTGATGCATTCCATCGGACAATCGTCGTATTATTTAGGGACGAGGAAAATTCGAGTTAATATCACCGCAGCAACGGAATACACTTCGTCCCTCATCTAGCGCTCGGCAACGCGCCGAGAGGGGGGGAGGGGGGTGGTTTGATGGCTGACACAACTACGGGGTGGCTTGCTCGCGCGGTTCGAACGCGCCGCCAAACTCTGGATGACGGCAGTTAACCGAAATCAGGCCGAATCGATTATAACGGACGGATCGTTGCCGCGAGATAGCACGAATCGACAGGGGGTGAAGGGGAAGCGGGGCAGGACAGGGGAAATTTAATGGGAAACTCGACGGTGCCTCGGAGAGGATGGGTTGCCGGTCGCAGCGTCGCGAAATGCGTGGCAAGAGGAAAAAAATGTGACGGTGAAAAGAGAGAGGAAAGGGAGAGAGAGAGAGAGAAATAGAGAAGGAGAGCGAAAGAGAGAGAGAGAGAGAGAGAGCCGGAGGATGAGAAAGTGTGTCCGTAAGGTCGCGCGGTTCTTCCTCTCGCCCCGATTCGTTAATATGAAGTTTCTGTGGAGGTCGCGGAAGACCTACCGTCCGGATGTCACGTCGCGGACTTTCAATTTCCGGCACGCGAGAGCCTTGCCGCGCCTTCAAAGAGTAGCAGAGCGAGACGAAGGGGGAGGAAACTGCGAAGAGTCGCCGGGCGTTATGGCGATCGGCGTTGCACCAAGTGATTGTCGGGGGTTGCGAAGGTGCGAGGGATGCATGCTGACAGTATCGCTTGTAGATAGATAGGGAATAGTAGGACTTCGCGAAGTGGAAACGAATAAATATAACTTCGACGTCAGCGTCGAAATTTGTTACGCCGGTGCGACAACCGCGACGCTTCCTTCTTATTTAGCGCGCCTCTCGCTTCACGGATTTCCGCGCCGGCCGCTGCAAATTTCCCCGCGGGGACACGCGCGAACGGTGTTTAGAGAGCCGCCGTCTTTGTCCCCGATCGTCATCGGAATCGGAAATGACCGGGGTGGGAGGGAAGGAGCTTCGGGGCGGAAAGGTCCAATTCCTCGACTTGGGGTAGTTCGCGCGCCGCTCGCGAGTCGCCAGCCGGAAATTTGGTACCCGCCATCCGTTAGCCGGCATCCGCGAGTAGTGAATCGGCGACGTTGAAAAAGCGCGCGATAATATGCAATTCTCATCTGCTCCGTCGACATAACTCATCGATGTAATTCATACCTCATCGCAGGACTTGTCGTCGCTTACCGTTCCCATCTGCGTAGACACAGTGACGCGATTCTCATTGCAGGAGAGGTAAAGGGAGGGGGCAAAGGATCACGTCTGAATTTAAGAACATATTCGCGTGCCAAGAGAGGAGTTGCAACTAAGCCGTTTCCTGGCCCCGCTCGGATTTGCCTTACATCGGGTCAAATTGAGAAAACTTCCGTAACGTTTCTTTGTAAAAAATATTCGTAACATAGTCACGATTGGATTTTACTGTCAACGTACTCAAGTAGGATGGCCAGACTCAAGGATAATTTTCAATATTGACGTGTGAACATTTTGAATGTAGCACACCGAAGGAAAGGAGTGCTACGTTCAGGTAACATTTGCTCGATCTCGAAGTAAAATAATCGTTAGCAAATATGTAGCATGAATGTAGCACTTTTCTTCTTTCGGTGCGCCTCTCGATCTTTCTCAATCGTTCTCTGTCTAATAGCCGTTGACAAAGGCGATTGACAGTTTCCGCGGATTATATCGTACTCGTATCTCGGCAAGCTTCTTACCTATATAACGGCGCATAATCGCGCCCATGCACGGGGGAGCCTCGCTCTCTTTTCCGCCGGAAATTTCCGCGAGATGCCAGAGCCGCTATTGTAACGATTTTAATGCACACAC
This sequence comes from Dinoponera quadriceps, assembly GCF_001313825.1. NCBI lineage: Eukaryota > Metazoa > Arthropoda > Insecta > Hymenoptera > Formicidae > Dinoponera > Dinoponera quadriceps. Next base: position 328,036 of record NW_014554665.1, on the reverse strand, counting down.
CGAGCCGCAGGGACACAGTATCGCGGGATAAAATGGAGTGGCACGGTGAGTGTGCGGGAAAGATATCGTGTAAGTCGGACTTAAAACCCCCCCGACGGTGCCTTCGCGGAGCGACTTGCGTCTCTCGCGGAGGGAGGAGACCGCGGCGTCACGAATCGCCGTCGTTTCGCGTGCCCGAAGACGAGGACGTCGTTTCGCCGCCCGTTCTCGCTTAGCCAGCCTAATTGAGAAACCGGCTCCGCTGCGGTGGTTGCGCGCGCGAACAAATAGGTAAGGGAATTATCCCGTGGCTCTTTCTGGTCGACAAGTAGCCACCCCATCTTCCCCCGATAGTCCCGCTAATTTCAGGCCGAAATCGACCGTCAAACGCGGCCCTCGCGCGTCAAACCCGGCTTTCTTCGGCGGAAACGGTAAATCCATTTTGTCGCTTCTCGTGCCGCGGCTACGCGTCAAGAAAGTGAATTAAAGAGCGACGAGTTAAATAGAAAAAAAAAAAGGCGGATGTGCACGAATAGCAGCGGCTGCCGTTCTCTTTGTGTGCGTCGCGCGGTAAAAGACGCGGAGTCGCGCAGGATTAAAGAGGCAAATTGGATTTCTCATCGTAATCCCGCCGTGTGCAGCTCGTTAAGGGCGAATGACGGCGCGCGTTGCTCGTCATCGCTCGTCGTCCTTCCTTTCGGCACCGAGCTGGCGGGGCGCAGCGGCAGGACGAATCAATTTAATAGACAGCGCATAATCGTCGCCTGATCATTATTCAGTCCGTTCATTAGGTTATCGTGTCCGAACTGGTTCGTGATTCGATCATGCGGTATCTCGTACACCATCTACACATATAACGGAATAATAAAGGGGTGGGTGGCGGCTGTGTTAGGTAGGGTGGACGCACAGGTTAGCCGGTCAATGTTGCACCGCCGGTGTATCCGGCTGTGTTCAGCGGCCGATTATTGCGCTCGATTGGAATCAGTCCGCTGAAAAATGCGGGTTAAGAGGAAGATTCGTAAAAATCATCGGTCCTGCGTCTATTTTCAAGTGTGCAGAATAGCCCGGGAAATTGCGCAAAAAGAAAGAAATCAAGCGAAGAGGAGAAGCGAAGGGGAAGCGCAAAGAAACAGATTAATAGTAATTTTAACATTAAAATTACGACGATGAAATATTTTGCGATGAAATTGTGACGAAGGACAAGAGAGGGAAAGATAAAGAAAATATCCGAATTTTGCGTGACGTAATTGTCGAACGGCTTCCTTAATTAACGCATCCCTGGCATTAACATTCCGGTGGGCAAGTTTGAAGATGATCGATTTCGCGCGATACTGATTCGTCGTATTTACGAATAATCGCCCCCGATGTCCGATCTGTTGTCTCGGCTATTCAAAGCGACTCCATCGCGGAACTTTTAACGAGTCCTCTGTCGCGCGTCCTGGAGGCGGCGTTAGCCGCCAACACAGGCAGCGCGCGAGCGTACAAGACGAGCGCGGCATCACTGTTGAGGTAGGCCGCGGTAATGAAAAGAACTCTAAATTCCGTCTCTGCGCGACTACGAATCTTCCGCTCCTCTGAATCCCCGCTGGCTCGCCGAGAAAAGCGGCCTTTTCCGCGCGCGCCTTCCTCCCTCCCCCTCCCGCTCTCGTTCGACTCGCCCTCTTGTTTTAATCACGGCGCCACAAAGTACGCCATTGTCTTCGTAGTATCGGTCTGAGAAAGTATATCTCGCGAGAGGGAAGCATGGCCATCGCGCGCTGTCCGGTGAAAGCAGATTGCGGAAAAATCCGGGAAAGCTGGGAAAGCGGCTCCCTCGTCGCCGTCTTGGCCGCACCTGTTCTCCCTCGCGAGCACCGGTAATCCCCGACTCGGATCGGAGATTAAATTACGGCATCTTTTTCGGCGTGATTGTTATGAATACCGTTGTAACCGTACGCGAGCGCGTCTTTGTTCCGTCTCGCACGGAAGACCGATCCTCCGTGCGGAGATCCCGGGGAGTGCCAACGTTGTTTAGTGAAAGAGAGAGAGAGAGAGAGAGAGAGAGAGAGAGAGAGAGGATCTTGCTAAAGCCGCGAGCCGGAGATGAAGAATGGGAACAAAGTCGGAGAATGCATTTTTATGAGAGACGGTTGTATTAAGTGCGCGGTTCTCTGTAGTTTAAACTGAAACGAAATCTCGAGTGTTATTACGTAGACGCAAGGAGGATTTAGAAGTGGATTTTCCCAACTTGTCATCTACGTCTAACCGGAGGTCCGGTGGAATGTAAGCTGCCCTTCCGCGAGTTTAAGGGATCCTCGATGCTGTAGATGCATTTTCACGTGAGACGTCCTGGTCAGAGAAACGACTTCGTGGCGAAGAAAATAGGCGCGATGTTCCGTCTAATCGAACGGGAGTCAAGACCGCTCTCGCCTTGCTTTTCGCTGAAAGTTCACCCGAGCTGCGCAATTAGTCAACGTTGGTTAACATTGCTTAACGTTAGTCGCTATTGGTTGGCGTTGGCCGACGTTACAGCGTCGGGATTTTGACGAGGAGATCCCTTTCGGCTCTCGCCAGTAATTTAGCCTTCTCATAGCCGCGTCTCGTGTGGGTTAGGAGAGAGAGAGCCTTTGTAAGATTATACGTCTAAGTTTCGGGATGTCTTGTGCATGTCGGTATATTCTGTTCCCGTTCTTCTCTAACTTGATATAATCGCTGCGGGTTCTCGTAAATCGCGAACGACAGGAATGAAATATCACGCCGGCGGCTCGACATTCGCCCGTTTCAGAAGAATCGACGGTTGCATTAAGATCCGCAGGACGGTTGTTGCATATTGACCGCGTGCATATCGTCGCGTCGACTAGAAACACGGACGGGGAAAGGGGAGGAGACTCCGGGTAATTTTCCGATACCGTTTGCACGACTTTTAAAATATCCCGAGGCCGGCTTGTTGACTCCATCGGACGAGCCGTACACTCGCGCGCGTTTTACCTTTCCTCGCGAAACGACTTTCGACGAAACTTTCATTCAGACTGTAGAGAAATGGACGCAGCCGACGTACGGGTAGAAAATGTTCCAGTTCGACTGATCACACCGCAAACAGCGTACGCACACTCTGCAGCTCGCCAGACACCGAGGTAAAGAGAGGCGGCGAGACGAGCGAGAAGAGGAAGAAGAGGAGAGGTGGGACACGAGAGAAACATCAGGAGTGGCGGGCGACCGAAGCGATCGTGTTTCGTGGGAACTTGCAAAACGTTTCGTTCCGCCGCCGATCGTACCAACCGAATTGGTTTGTAATTCCATTTCATCGGCGACCGGCGCGAGGCGGACGATACTGCGGAGGAGTATTGCGTACGGTCGCGAGAAAGTGCATCTGCCCTGTCCAGACCGAACGAAACTATCGGATTTGAGTTTTCGACCTAATGGAATACCTTCAAGAACACACCGTCTGCCGGGGGTATTCATAATACGCGTATAATCCCGATAATGCGCCGTCGAACGGGGTTGCTTTGCACCGGTAGGGGCGAACTGTTTGGCGGCTGAAGATCGTGATTACTATTTAACGCCTACACGAGAGAGCGGAGAGGGCGAACTCTTTAGTTAACGCGGGACATTCGCGAGATATTCTCCTTGCCGATGAAATTCCTGGGGATTCGGCGGTAACTTATTAAATGTTCCCTCTTATTAAATTTTCGACACCCCGGGTGAAGGAATTAATCGGGACGTGTCTCAGGTCTACGGTAGTCCTAGAGTAGGCAAAACAGACATGCCTTCGTTGGGCTTAGATATGGCCAACTTGGCCATGTCGCTTGGTATCTTCAAACTCGAGGTGCTAACCTCGATATGTATCTCCAGTTTTGGCGTAGGATATAAGAATGTAGATAGAAATGGGGGGGGAAAATTATATATAGCCTTTCCAGCTCCCGTTTTAAGTTTCTATTTGGGACTGCTCTTTCGGCTGATCGCGAATCATGCGGAAGATTTCGAGTCGCGAAGTATAAATAATATCACGGTTCTGCCGGTCCACCCCTGCGATCATCTTCCCCGTGCTCTCGTCTTAGCCACTCAAGACTTTGTCAGGTTGATTGATGCGAGGATCGTCTGACGTAGTTGAAACTCAACATAAGGACAGGAAGATTCATCGTTTTTAAAGTCGAATTGGGCGAGTAAACCGATTCGCTGCCGTGCATAATCTGGAAGACAAATCCTCTCTCTCTCTCTCTCTCTCTCGTGCGCGGAACTTCCGGGAGGTTTCTTTTGCGAACGTTAACCAGGATAATGCGAGGGATATTGAGTCCGCGAGCTTCGGAGACAAACGCCCTTAAGGGCAGCGTAGGGCTCGGTACGATCGCACAGGGGATTGGCCGGGGTGCGCAAAGGGGTGAAACGGTGCGAAAGGAGCAGGCGGAACCGGTGCGAGGGAAGGAGAGGACAAGTAATTTCCTTGGCGAAGGCGTGAGGAGCATGCCGAAGGGGCGCGGGGTGGCCCGTGCGCGAGAAGGTGGTCCAAACTAAACTAAATAATATTGATGGCCAACGGAAATTGAAAGCCGTTAAGGTCTTCAGCGTTGCGGTGTGAAACGGCGCTGCTGCATAAATAAGACGACGTGCATTAGGATTAGACCCAGTGTCTCTCAAACTGGAGCCGGCTCGCCGCGGAACCGCGTTACCGTGCTGTCACGTTCGCGATTCAGCAGAATTTATCGTTTTCCCGTTCTCGCGCGAGCGTGTACCACGCCCGGACGTCTGGCCCGCGGAGTCTGGCCCGCCATAAACAGCGTCTGCCGATAATATCGAAGCGTTTGTCTCGTGCGCGCGCGCGCGCGCGCGATTTTCCCGAAGCGGTATTACCTCCATTTCCTACCGTTTCATTAAACAACCCTGCAGAAATTCGACGGTGAGCTCCGGAACGTGCCTCTCGATCCGAGATACGGCGCTTTCGCGACCGAAGGGAGAAGTGAAATGATTTTCCCAACTTTTGCGAATTTCTCCGATGAGAAGTAATTACGCGGCGAATATCGCGATACGTCTCGCAAGGAGTAACGTATACCGTACGGCAACCGGATCTCGTTATTCCGGGCCGGTTCGAACGCGGACGTTCGATCGCGACGGAGGGTGACCGCGGGGAACTTCCCGAGCGGTAACGGAGGCGATGGTAGAGACACCGAAAGTTGGCCGGAACAAGTCCTGAATCGTTGGCTCATGCAAATTCGACGTAGACGTATAGCGCAAATGCTGAAAAATGGCCGGCTTAAAATATGCGAGAGTGTACCGTCGGCGATAGGTGAAACTCGACCGCGCAACACGCGTAATAAGCCCGCCGATGTTTCAACGGTTTCCCCGCTACCACGCCGCAAGCCGCCTCTTCTTCATCCTTCTTGGCTCGAGTGAGGCTTTTCCCCCTCGCCCCACACGTCAACCTCCCCCCCCCCCTCTCCATCCTCGAGTCCGTAATATATTTTTCCTTCACTTACGTATATTTTTAATACTGTCCCCCCGGCGTGATTTACGCGAGCCGCGGAAACTGATGGCGATGCGTTTAACCTTGGCTTACCGCTCGGCGGAACGGTATATTTCGCCGGCGAATTTTTTACCGTTTATATAGAAAATCTCCGGCTTCGCGTATCTTCTCGTGATCGCCATCTCGTGCGACGTTACCTCTGGAGAATGTGGAAATTAATTTCTCCCCGTGCGCGAAAAAGACGAGGCGATATTCTTCGAACTACGCGGAAGAAGAAAGTAGTTAACTAAAAATTAGCTTTCACCGGTTAAAAAGTTGCCGCAGATAAAAATTAGCTGCCTTCCTTGCTTAGCAATGCGATTGAAATTGAGTTAATTTAGCCAATTCTGTCCCTCTACCTAATTCCTGACTTCCACAGTTAGAAATGAGGTCTGATAACGAAATTTGAGTTGTATCGCACGGACAGCTAATTCCCCTTTCCCGTGCGGAGAGATCGATTCTTCGAGCTTGCGATGGCTAATAAGGAAAAGGGATGTAGATGGAAAACCGGGCGGTACATCAGGTCTGTAATTCATAATACCCATACGTGATTCGCTCGGCATCTCCGAATCAATGGAACGGTACTTGTTATCCTAATAATTCCATTCCGCGGCTGCTGCTTTACAGTACGCACACACGTTCGTGCTAATCACTTTACTAATTAACTCACCCTCCCTCTCTAAAGAGGAGCTCCTACGCGATACTGATCATCGTCGACATCTCGTCTGGCCCTTCTGTAGTCTCACGTAACAACGTGACTTCGCGACGATGCGCTACGTGCGATCCCCGGCAGCCAAAGGGATCGCACAATCAGTCACTCGAGATATCGTTTCGCCGCGTAGCTGAAAAGGGAGAAATCTCGCCTGGCTTCATTATCCCGACAATAGCCGGGTCCGCGGTCCAAAGCACAGTGCTGCCTCCTTCTCTTCTCCCTCGCGCGCCTGTCTTCTTCTACGAAGACCCCTTTTCGCTTCTCGTATCACAGCTTCTTCCTTTTCAACCCTCACCTCACTAAACACGCCCGTTTCTAGAGCCCGAAAACCATATACGTCTCGGTGCCGCTTGCATCTCACCCCTTTCTCCCCCGTGCCCTCTCTTTCTCTCTCTCTTTTTCTACTCGCGGTTCCCCGTTGCTCCTCTACCATCCCGACGAACGGCCGATGCACGTATAATAGCGGCGAAGCCGTACCATAAAGCGGTACCCCATCATAAAGGCCTCTTCAATCCGTGAACGAGGAGGAAAAGGAGAATCGGAATGAGAATGCCGCCCGTCCTACCTAACTTTCTCCCCCGCTTTCACCTTCCACCCGCGCACCCTCGTTCCGGTTTCGTGGGCTCTCTTTTCAGTTCCTTCCATCCTTCGCCGCTGGGGGGAGAGAGAGAGAGAGAGGGGGCGATGGAGGTGGTGTTCGCTCGAAGGAGGCCGCGAAGGTTGAGTGCGCGAGATGGGTCGACGGGGCTGGCGGGTCGGAAGGGAACAAGGGCAAAAGGGGCAGGCGGGTCGCAGATAAAAAAGGAAGGCGGCGGGAAACACAAGGGAATTCTTGATCTTTTAGCGGGCTGACGCTTTTAATTCACGAGGCGGGCGTCTCTCTTAATTGTGCCCCGCTATTTGGCGACTTCTCGCCGCTCGCTCTACGAGCTACGTCGTTTGTACGTGCCGGGGTGCGCGTACTTCCGCCCTCTCCGCGCGTCTCGCGCCCAACCGTTTCCGCCGTTGTCGTTGGTCATCATCGATTCTCCGCGTATAATCGCGGTTCTCCCTTATCGCGCGCACGCGCGCATTTATATTTTGCGCTCAGACGATACGCGCCGTAATGATCTGGATCGAGCGGAGGAATGTCATTCGAAGAATGTGCACGTGCGTACGTGTTATCGTCCGTTTGTTTACGTCGGGATACGTGTACGTAGCATATAAGCGAGGTGTGAAAGTGGAAAAGTTGCGCATGAATTTCAGGATCGCAAAGAAGTTAAGTTCCACTTCGTTATGCTAATTCTAAGGAACTAATTATCGTGGAATTGGTCAAAGTTTCACATTTAACTTGCATCCTAGCCAAACGTACCGTTTAAAAAAGAAAGAAAAGCGACAGAGAGCAAGATTGTAATATGAATCGTTGCAAAGAATGCAATGTATTCGTAGTAAGAACGGAATTGAGTGCTTTTTTCTGGCGTCATATATGCTTAGGAGGGAAAAAATAAATTTTCACGATAGAGCGAAGGGGTGGACGTGGCGAAGGGCCTCACAAGAGATAAATTCACATCGATGACATCGGCATCTCGCGAAATGGCGTCGGCATGGATAACCCGTGTGCGTGAACCCCGCAGTCTTGTTCTTGTCGTTCTCAGTCGCCGCTGTAAAATATCCGTGAGGAACACGTGTAAGGGAAAACGAATGGGCAGCATGGGGAGGAGGGGGGTGGAGCAGGGAGAGCGTGTCGTAGACGGGGATCTTCTTACGAGCGGCTTATGTTTCAATTTGTTCGGTCGCAAATAAAATCGCATTTTATGACGCGTCAAAATGCCACGATCCACCCTCGCATTCCCTCACGACGAACCACCGTTCCTTCGCTAATCGACTTGTCCTTGATATATCCGCAGATTATGCTGCTGGCCCCTGTTTTCACGTTTCCTTAAATTTGCTGTTTAGCATTTACTTTTTATAAAGTTCTCTCTGTTTCCTTTTTTTTTTTTTTTTTTTTTTAAAGAAAGCTGTAATATGTTTTTCAATTCGATATTAAGCATCTTGACATATAATTGTGTTTCGAAATAAATTTCTGACCGAATAATATACTTAAAATCAATATAAACCTAAAAAGAAAAATTATACACATTGTGTGTTTATATTTAACTGATTCTATATAAATTTATTATACGCACAAGAAAATATCAGAAAAGTGAAAACGTATTATACTGATACATGCATTTTCGACGCTGCAACCTGCATTGCGCGTTATTTCTAAAGTATCGGTAAAACAGTAACGGTATCAGAAAAAATTATAGTTATAAATGAAATTTTATTCGTGGATAGTAACTATTATTTAACGTCGGCGCTATATGTGTATGTATGTCGTCCAGTCATTTTAGTCACTTTTTGTCATTTTTTTTGACAAGTCACTAAAAAATTCACTATCGCCCAAAATGGATGTTGCTATAATTACTTTTTCGCAAGCCGTCTCTCTTAAAACAGCTCGGAAGGCATGCTTATATTATTCACGCTCTCAATCTTTTTGGATTATGTACTTTCAAACTACTATAAAAAGAATTCACTATAAATTATCCAAAGATAAACCTGGGAAAGTAAGAGTATTACTTTTTTTATCTAAATGGCTTTAGTTAGCTTGCAGAATTTGACATCAAATGTCACCTTTAGTCTCTATTTTGATGTCTGACAGATAATTTTTTGTCATCTTTTCTGTCAAGAAGCAATCACTATTTCATTTTCCTCATTTCGCTGACTAGATGGCAGTGCTGTAACAATACTATTGTGTGTCTTTGAGAACAACAGGAAGATATTTTTTATGTTTGTGACGTAGGCGTCTGGCTCTACGTAATCATGTTGTTCTCGTTCCGAAATTTTCTATGCTGCCTCGAAATTGTTGCGAAAAATCCTCTGCATGTAACAGTATCGAAAAGTTCTACCTCTTGTAAGCTGGAAACTTGTAAACTTAGAAAACGCGATTAATTCTGCACGTGGCACCGAGCGCGAAACAATCGTATCGGTGCGATCGAAACCGAGAATTCTCCGCGGTGTGTCTACGCGCGATGTCGTCGGAATCATCCTCAAACCCGACGGAGACATCCGGCGATCGACACAAAACACTTCCGTTCTCCGGTACGTCTGTCTTGTCGAATACCCCTACCCCTCTTCGTATCCCGCTATTTCTTCCGCTCTCTTCCTCGGGCGGATGCAGACACCACAAATCCTGGAAAGAAACAGTCAGTCAGTCCGCCCGAGGAATCGCCGTGCTGTACCCATTTCTGCTCTCCTTCCACTTTTCCCTTTCTTTACGAGAGATAAAGAACCGATATAGAAGTACGGGTTCAATGTAAGGGGCGGGAGGAGAGGGAGGAATTCAGAAGCGGAGGTGCAACGCAGACGGTAAGACGAGCCTGCGGGAGTTGACAGAGAAGGACGAAGGGAGAACGCGGGAGGGAAAGAAGCGTATATAGCTCGGTCGATCCTACATTTTGCAATTCCAATCCTCGCGCTGCAAAGCTGCATTGTCTCGATTGCGGTAGAAGCGTTTCGTCGCGATCTACTCGTTTCGTCGCTTTGACGTTGCCATCGGATCGCGATTAATCGCGCGCCGTTTGCGTTTTGCAGTTAATCGGTTGGCGGTGCGCACCTACATGTCTCTGCACCTGTGTGCGCACGTCCGTGTGTTTGTGCACGCCGACGAGCGATCGTGTAACTCATCGGTAACTCGCAATTGACGAACTGTAATTGAAAAGCTGAGAGTGTAAAAAAGATATAACGCCGGCGGTATCGTAAAATCGAGGGAATCAAGAAGGAAAGTCATCTGACTGAAGAGAATCCGATACGCGGTTGACGTTAAGCATAAATATCGATAAAAGCATAAAACTTCAATAAGATGTCAATTAGTTTCAACGTGAGAGAAGTCAGCGGTGATGTTTTATTGTTAGTTTGTCTTTAGCACTCGGATCGATTTTGCGTTCGACGAGAAAACGGAGAATCGTCTCTTTATCGTTTATTTGATGAAGCCCGAGGGAGGCGCGTCACTTTCATGGGAAATATAAAATCCATGCATGTCGATCGTCATCATCATCCTTTCCCATGCATACTGATTCGGTTCTCGGAAGTTATATCGCGGAAAGCGCAATTAATCTTGCCGATGCATCTCGGGATATAATTCTGTCTACAAAACGGTCTTATCGGCAATTAGGGCCGTTCATTTGTCAAAGCAACGGGCCGAACCGTTTACAATCTAATTCTCCACTCGCGCTTTTTCGCTCGGTTTTCCCGCGGAAAATCATTTTCATCCGGAAAGATGTTTAGACGGTGAGCGTTAGACCGTCGAAGTAATCACCGGCGCGATAAACAGCTCCGATCGGCGAACTGCCGAAATTGCTAAACTACTTTCTCAATGAAATGTAGGGTTTCAGACGTGCATTAACCTGAAAAGTTCGAACAGTATCGAGAGATTTCGTGACGAAAGCGGCAATGTGCGAACGCACAATCGCATAGACGCGCTGCTTGATAGGAGAACGTGCTCCTTTGGATTTCCCGCGAGTTACGATTTACAGGATTCCGTCTATGCACACGATGTCAGAAGGCGAACAGACGGCGCTTACCGGCGAACTGCATCGGCGCGCGTGCATAATTTAGCGCGATCCGATCGCGTATGAATTTCAGCTCGCGTCCGCGCGTGATTTCAAGTCGCGTTAAAATAACTATTAACTGGCTCGGAAACACAATGCTCGTCAGTTACATTCGCGGAATTGTTTCACGAGGAGTCACGCGGACGGCGGACTCACGTCAAACGTTTCAAGACCCACCCTTTTTCTCGACCAGCTATACCTTGGATCCGATCACCGACAATCCGGTCTCCTGGAAATTCTGAATTAGCGCATCGCCGTCTCTCCTTCTCTAAATCGTAGCCTCCCTCTCCCCCCTTCGAGACAGAGACGCGGGAGGAGTAAGAATAAGTACAATAAAATTTATTCACGTGCTGCAAAGCAAATGTGAGAAGTATGAGGAGTATGAAAGAGTATGAGGAAAATGTCTCTGGCACTTATATATCGTTTTACATCTTTCGTCTGCATTTTACATAAGCGTAGCGCATTGCTCTTTCGGTTCGCGATAAAATTCCCGCGCAAAATGAGAAACTGCGCAAAGGGAGGCGCGCTCTATTACGCCGGCGTAATTCCCGAAGTTTCAAGCATGATTAACGCGCGTTCAGCGACGCGATTGAAGACGACGAATCGACTTTCCGAGACGAAGGAATGTTATTTTTTTTTTTATTCCGGACTACCGGCGCGATATCGATCATCCGCCGAACCGCGATGAGGGACCAATTAAGAATACTACCCGTTTCCACAGCTGTGAGCCGAGATACTCTCGCGCTTACTTCATGAAACACTTCTTTAACTCCTGCACAAGCGCGGACCCGGCGCCAAACACTTGTCGCTTCATGATTCAGGAGCTATCCGGAAAAAGGGAAAGAAACGGAGGAAGAAGAGGCGGCACGAGGACGGCTGAAGACTAAGAGGGAAAAGCGACAGTTGGAACGTCGGTGGAAACGGGACGTAGGGCGAAAGGACGAGGGGGAAAGTTAAACGAGGGGAGAAAGGAGGAGAAAAGAGAGAGAGAGAGAGAGAGAGAAGGCACGACAAAGTGGATCTCGGAGGGGTAGAGCGAGACTCAGGGAAACACCAACGGGGGCGAAGCGAGGAGGGATGGGGAGGGATGGAAGGCGTCGGTGCATGCGCAAGAATTTCACACGTGAGCCCGCGAATCCGCGAGAGAGGTTCGCCTCGAGCGCGAGACTTCCTGCCGCTTCAGTGTCGTGCGCGATTCCGTACGCGGCGCTTGGCGGGGCGACGACTGTGCCGGAGCTCGCGGCCACGCTCTCGCCGACCGATACTAACAGAGATCGTCGTATCGAGCCCTGGGATCGCGAGAGCTCGCGGCCATGATCGACCGCCCCGGTTGGTGTCGCGACCGGCCGGAGAATCGGACCGGCGGGGATCACGAGGATCAGCTGAGCGTCTGATGATGGAAACCTGGACGCGAGATCGGCGTTCGATCAGGAGGTACACGCGTCGGGTGCCGCATGGTGGTCGTTCGATCGCGATATTAAATAAAATGGTGTAATTGAAAGCGTTTGGCAGCCGGGAGAGGATCGGTGTCTTCCGACAGGTCGAGAAACGGTAGGCCGATAGGCGCACGCAGGGGGAGGCTTGTCAGTCATCCCGCCGCGAAATTGGGGCTCGTGCTTGCCGCGATCGAGCCACGCGATAGTAAATCACAAGGTGGCGAGGATTTCGCGCGGTTGTCAGGCGAGAACGCTCCGTTCCGTTCACTGACAACGCTCTCTTCGGCGCGTCACGCTAGCGGACAGCTCTTAAACGGCCGAGTTTTGCGAATCGCCGGGCCGATCGACGGATCGCGATTTCAGTCGTCCTTCCACCTCGTCGTCGTCGTTATTCCGAAGGGCCGGAGAGGGCTGCCTTTCCGTCGGACTCCCCTCTCGATCGGTCGTAAATAACGCCACGCACTTTGGCGTGTAGCACCTGGCCGGTGTGTGCACGAGAGCGCGTGTGTGTTCGCCACGGTGGAATCCCGCTCGTAATGACTCGTAATTGCGCGGAGGAGGAGCCGACGTCGTGCTGGAACGATTTAAGGGACACCTAGCGCCACCCGCACCCGCCGCTATAATGATTAGGTGCACGCGACTACGGGGATTACCTGGTTGAGCTGGAGGAGCCCGGTGCGAGACGAGGGTGGACGACCACCGGCTGAAATCTGAATACGAGAGTGGTCGATCGCGCGACGCGAACAACTCGGCGAGATCCCCCTTTCGGCGATCCAACGGCCGGCCGTTAGCACGTCCCGGCAGCAGATCGGCGACTCGATCGTGGGAAGATTCAATCGGGAGGTAAGGCTCGATCTCGATGATCATTGCTCCGCTTTCGTCCGGCTGCTTTCCCCGTTTCTCGAGATTGCCGCTTTTTCCCTCAGCCGCGCGGCTCTCAGCGGCTTTTGTTCGGAATCGGCCAGGTTGCCAGGTGGCAGCGCGGGGGCTAAACGCGACACAGTCAAAGGCTCGCGTACACGCGAGGCTGGTATTTACTTCTGATTAATCGTGTAATTATTCACCGTTTTTACAGCGTCCGCCCCAATTTCGCGGATACCGTAAAACGGTAAATCTATATGACGCAACTGTCGCTGATATCGTCCGAAATTGGTACACATCGGGCTGTCACAGCGATATCATAATTATTCCGTTCGACTCTGTGATTCCCCCGTGGAGTTTAAATTTGGATCATGCACGGGCGAGAAACGATTCCTCTGTTCATCCGCGACGATGAAAGCCCTCGATGGCGCGCTCGATGTAAGGTATATTCATCCATATTTCCGGTATCGAGAATTCAACTCACCGAAATTATGCCGCTTTCGATTGTCGGCCCGCTCCCGCGCCGTTCTTCCCTCTGTCGCGCGCGGGATGCGGTCGCGCATCATTCCCCTTAATGCCCGCCGACGATCCGTAAATCCCGCTGAAAAACGTACTACCTGCGCCGTTCTTCGCGTTCCTTTTTCGCTCCGGTGCTCGGCCGTTCTCTCCCATCCCCTGCGAGCTCCGCTGACGTACGAGTGGTTCGCGGAGTTTTCATCCCCGACGGCCTAACGAGCTCGATTACGCTCATCGGATTTCATCGCGGTGGAAAGCGAAGTTGTTGGATCGTCGTATTGTACGGCGATCCTACTTTACGAATCGCGGCCACGTCGCGCAAGCGTGGCGGAAATAAAAGATAAAGAGGGAAGGGGAGGAAAGAAGAGTAGAGTCGGTAGAGTAGTTGCAGGAGAGGGTAATGAAATTTTTAAGAAACCAGCGGCACGGTGGAAACGTTGCTGGAAAATGTTAACTCGGGACGAGAACTTCGCGCGCTCAAATTAAGTAATGGGATGTAATTTCCACTCCCGCTCTCTTCGACATTCTTTTTGCTCATTACTCTCTCTCTCCCTCTGTCGTTTGTTTGAATTAAACGTAAAGTGGACTTGATTTTACGCGATACTTTGACCGTAATGCCGAAGGTCACGTTTCGCGTGTAGAGAACGACGTCGACGGCGTCGTGAACGAGAACGTTTCGACGATGTATCGACCCCGAAATCACAATGTCATCGGATGCAGCATTATCGGAGTTGCGTCATGTAATATTAGGTTCCAAGTCCTTGCTTACAGCCGACGAATACCGAAGCACCGTGCGAAAAGCTTTGGATTAATAAGAATTTTCCTTGAGAAGTACATTCGACACGAAAGCCACGCTTTCAGCATCCCCCGGTTGCATTCATTCGCCGACTAACGGGCTTCATTACCCTCATTGAATTTCGCTGAAAGTCGCTATCTTGCGCGAGTAGTCGAAATCCGCTTGGCGAAATAAAGAAAATCCGTATTTCCTTGTGCAAGCCGCAGCGCATTTTAATCGAAATCGCTGCATTCCGACGAATACATTTCTGTGTGCTCGAAAATAAACCTCCTATTAAATATGCAGGAAACATACTGCTCTTTTTTCTGTCGAGAACGAACGTATTACTCGTGCAAACTAGGCGTGTAGCGACCCACTTGAAATAATAAATAATAAAATCCTCCCCTCGGCGCAGAATTTATCTTGAATATATTATTATGAAAAAAAAAAAGAGAGTTGTATTTTCGCACGCACGCTACCAGCTTCGACTCGACCCCACAATCGTTCGCTTCGTAGTTATACGACCCTTGTAATGTGTCTGGCTTTCAGGGCGTAATGGACACGTCACCAACGTTAAGCATCGGCGGATCGAGGGCCAGGGCGGCCCTTTTGACCACCAGCGGCACCGGAACCGGAAGCACCGACAGACGGGTCGTCTTTTTAGCAAGTCAACCGTCGGTCGGCGGCGGTCACGAGACGAAAACCTGGCCTCACCATTGGTCGCCGCACACGGTAAGTAGTTTATTGACGAAGATCTATGCTTTATTTGGTTCTGAAACATCAATTATATTATCATTCGAATATTATCATTCGAAACGATCGCTCGGCCCATCTGTGCGAATTTTCCAACACGTCATCGTTATTACCCTTAAACATGTATGAATTTTTCACTTGGGAATACCACAATACATTTTTAATTCATGTTATTAGATATTTTTAATATCGGCTTATTACATTTTTATGTAATGTACGCGCGATATAACTGAAATAATATTACATTTTTTAAATTTGCTTTTCATTCCATACGCGGGATATTTTGATTGTCACGGCAGTTTGTATATTCTTTTCAACGTCGAACCAACGAGTTTCGGATTTTTCAGCCATACCGTTCAAAATGTTACAAACAAAATGTTCTCTAATTATATTTTGACGATCGGATCGATGACGGCGAAGAAATGCGCGCGACCTCTCTTGCCGTCGATATCCATCGTCGCTTTTCGTCCGCCTCTTTTACGAGATGCGAGCATTGTTGCGCGTTGGCGCGACGAATAACAAGTAATGCGCTAATGAAGCAATCAGAGGACACGCGGAGATTTAATTATAGTGGAAGTTCGCGTTGTGTGCGCGAGCCAGGGCGAAATTACTCCGTTGAGGATAACGAGGGATCGATTCGCGCGAGCCATTCGGACTTTTACGACACGTGGAATTATGCCGCGGCGCATGTAGGTCGCTGTTGTGTTGCGCGCGATCGAAATTAAAAGCGTTCTGGCCCACCGACACACTGGGACCGACATAAGCGTCACAGTGCTCTGACGCACGGAAATACCTATATGCCGCGTCGGCATTCGCCCGGCGACAGGTGACAATTCGCGACATAATTAATGCATGGAGATTGACGAAGCCCCGAAATAAATAATACGAAATGGAGCCATCTCTCGATAACCAAGTCCGGCCGTCCGATCATCGATAGGTAGACTCCGTTGGTAGGCTGCGAAATGGCGAGCTGGTAGGTCGTCCGGTTCGTGAAAATATAAATATCCTTTCCGAGATCGTTCCGAGGTCCCCCATAGGATGATTAACTCGAATATCGATTCAAATACCGCTCACCATGTGAATTTCTTTTTTTACACAGCACCACTTTAAATATTAATAATTACTAATATTACCGTGAGAGAATTAAATTGTCCATTATGTATCGAATTTTTTCTCGGTAACATTTGTTATTGATTTAACATTTTCTAAAACACCGATTGTTGCGAGAAGTACTGTCGAAGCTTCGGTGGCCGAATTGGCGTCACGCTCGATTAATGGGGAGGTCCGGATTCGACTCTTGGCTAACGCAGTATTTTTCGACGACGTAATAAATAGAGTCGTTAAAGTGCTCACTAATTTATTTGGCAGTATTTGGGGGAGGAATTTTTTAGATGATTTCAAATTAATAATGAATATTATCGGTAATATTACGATAGATAATTTTTTACTCTTCTACAACAACGTCAATAATGATATTATTAATATTTAAAATGGCACTATATAACATCTATGCTCGGCTCTTCATGATCTTATATTCTACTTTTACTACTCATCGGAGCTTATATAGTGGAAATTTTTCATTCGTCTAATTCGATCATAACATAACGTATGAACGATATATAAAATACTGCGGTATATATTTATAATATTACAGTGTATATTTTTAATTCTCCGTGTGTGGATACCGCAGTAGATGCGGTACGTGATATAACGGTTCTCTCGGTAATTGGACGATTTAAATGCCTCGGAGATGTTCCTTTGCTATCGCACAATATCGCTTATTACTTCACGTTACATATCTACCCTGTGTTGTCCCCTCGCGTTGCCATCGCGCGCTTCCCACTCTTCTTCCTTCCATCCTCAAGCGTTAATCGCTTGATCCCAAATGAAAACGAAAAGGTTCGAGTGTACGATTTGAAAACGCGACGGGGAATATTAGCAAATATAACACGAGTCCAAACGCGATCTATCTATTTAAAGTGAATTCCGCCGAGCTACTCCGCGTTTCTCCAGGCGGGTAACGACGGCCATCCCGACGTCGGCGTCCGCCCGTTTCGTCAGCCCGCTTTGCGCCGGCCGGTGTTTCCTCCTGAACGGGGGGATTTTTGATTCCGGCAAATATTACAGCTCGGGCACGCGAGAGCTGAAGCGAAGCGGCGGGTCGGTCGGGTCGGCGCGAAAATGAATCGGCCAGATTCGATTCCGATGCATTTAGCGCATTGACTGTTATCGGTCGTGTCGACCGGCCTGACGACGATACGGGCTCGTTTTGGCATTGTGATTCCCTCTTTGCCGAGCCTCGCTCTCTCCCCCTTCGTCTCTCTGCGCGATGTGCGGCGCATCGCCGTGGCCCTCTCGCACACTCGGAATTCTGAATTCCGCTCGTCACCCGCACGTATTCGACTGGCGCGTGCACGCGAGCCATATGCGGGATATATGGCGGATTTACCGTTGCAGGGGTGTGACGGGAAGAGACGCGCGGATGGACGGGAGCCGGAGGGCGTCGGGCGATATTTCGAGGAGTTCGGTACACGCGGATAGCACGGTTATTAATTTAACGGCGATGGATACGGGCTTGAGAGACTATCATTTCGGGCCCATGTGCGTGCGCGCGTGTTTGCGCGCGGGGGATGGTCGTCCGTGCATACACGTGATGACGCGTACGAGGAGGGTCCGACAGATCGCGGATATTATTGAGACGACTTCGGTTAATTCGCGGATTCTCTTTCGCCGAGGTTCGAATCGCGGAAAATGGCCCCGCGATTATCTATCCGCAGTCGCCCCGCTGTCGCGGTTTAAATGTTTGATAGCGCGGCTTGGCGACTCGGAACGATTTTCGATACGCGTGCCCCCACCGCGGCGCGGATCGTGATTAATTGCGAGGCGGGAACTACTACTGGCTCCGGGGCTCCTGAACATTTTATATATCGACTAATGCGGACTTACCGCGCTGGTTTCACCGATCGCTCTCTCGTCATGTCTCGTGAGATTTTGATTTTCGGCCCCGCTATCCATTACGTACGCGCCAGCTCCATTCGGGTGTCCGGTTAATTAGTGACTTGGCTCCGCGGAACGAGCTCATTCAATTCACCCTGACCCTTTTTCCACCCCTCTCTCTCATACGGACGATAATTCAAACAGGAAGATCACTCGCAGTTAGTCTTAACCTGGTGAATTAAAACTCGCGAGCGAGGGAGGAAAGTAAAGAGAATGGAACGGAGTTTCATTTGTCTTGGATAACCTCACTTAGCACTTGATAAAGTTACGTATTACAAACAGCGCGGACGCAAATTAGCGCAGAAACAACAAATATATCTAGTGTAATTGCCTACGATGGTACAAACATGTGACCTGTTCTTTTCAGCTGCACTGCTTCAGTTAAAATGCGTATCAACTTAGTCCTGCATCGTGTTTTGCCGAAAATACTGAAATAACGAACGGCGAAAAACGCCAATAGAGGAGGACTCAACAGACAGACAGACAGACAGAGAGAGAGAGGGAGAGAGAAGTATATAAAAAAAAGAACTCTCGAGACACTCAATACGTACGTCGCGTAATACGCGGACAAACGAAGTCGCGCGGCGGAACTTGAAAAGTGCGACCCGTCCGGGGCGTTTTGCGAGTATTAACGGAGGATAAAAAGGCGTGTAGAGGGCGACTCTCCGGAGGAGGGTGGAGGAGGGTAAATGGCGTTTTAAGCGCGAGCTCTCCTTCGCGGGCGGAAAAGTTTCTCGCCGGCGAATCCCGGCCGCGGCGCGGCGGCCCAGATGGCAATTTGATATCCGCGGGAAATGCGAGGTCGCGAATGCCCGTCTCTCGCGGTGCAGCACCGGCGAGGGTCTCGTTACGCCGAACGTTCACGACGGGCGTCATCGTCCGCGTCCGGAGAGGTCAATCTTGGCCGTGCGTGTGGCTTTATGGGCTCGTTTCCTCGTAACTCCGGCCGCAGCTATAGGGCTCCCCATCGGCGATCCCCCTGCTTAAACCCCTCCGCTACGACCGAGTCGAGGGCGGCAGAGGGCGAAGAGAGGCATTTGCATAGTTATTCAGTGCGCCGGATGAAAGTCGTTACGGTCCGGCCTTCGAGAATTCCACCGCCGAAATTATCGACCGCGGAATTGCGCCTTTCATTCGCGCGCCGTGTTTCTGTCGCGACGACGTCGACGACGGTGGCGGTAAAAGGCAGCGAGTGCTCGGGCCGTAAATCGACGGCTGATTCTAACCCTCTCGCAGTCCGTCGCGGGTTCGTATTTATTAAGAGAAAATTCCGGAGCTCTTACTGATGAAGGTTCATTCGTGCCCGGCGATTTTGGTATTTCAGGGAGAGGGGGAATTTTCAGATCGATCACGTGGTGCCCCGAGACTCCCCGACTGTTGTTAGTTGAAGTGACTCGTGCGTATCGCGCGATCCTTCCCTTTATTTTGGCTGCTTTTGCATGATTCATCGAAATTTGAAGCGTTGTTCTGACGCTTTTAAAGACAGTTTGCACCTACTCAGACAGCATATAGACTACCGGCATACGGTCTATTCTGACTGATGCTTTTTAACTTCTCTCTTGAACTTTTAATTCCGCAGATTGAATTTAATGCTACCTTGAGAAATCTATCTTGACGTTAAAACAGCGAAAATAGAAATTTAAGACACCATCGGGATCAAAGCAGAAGTTACACTATATTATTGAAATTGGATCTATTTTGCTATCTTAGCTCTTATTATGCTGTAGAATTAAAGGTTTAACACAGGATCAAAATTTCCACTAGATGCGCTTTTAGGAATTTGGGAGAATAACTTTGCCTTATGGATGATAGAAAAAACCGAACGGACTAATCCGCGTGCCGGTGTCGCGCGAGGCAGTTCGCCTCCTCATGCCTTAAATTACGTAAACTCTTCTATTAGTAACGTTTAATTGCCAAAGAAGTGGCTAAGACTCGAGGAGGTGAATAAATTACCTCGTTCGATCGACCGCTAATGCCGGCCGGCGAGTTTCGTGAAGCGGCGACCTTCGTCTCGCGAATTAAGTCGGAAACATAATGGGCCGCGTTGTCGCGGCGCGCCGGTTTCTCGATGGTCGATAAGTGGGCCAATCATACGTAATGGGGCTTAATTCGAGTGGTAATTCGATAATTAGCGCCGGAGGAGGGGTTGGCGCGACGGCTGGCGAAGAGTGTGCGGCGCCTTTTCGAGCGCAATCGCGCGCGATGTAATCGATCGAGGGCGGGCACGCTCGTTCGACGCCGGGCGATCGGTATTATTTACCCCGTTGTGCAAACACTTCTAAGGTAATCAAAGACAAATATTGTTTCCGGCGGCGGCGCGACGAAACGTTCTACTCGAAGTGCTACAGATACAAGCTCCCTTCGCTAATTGGCAGTTAACCGGCTAATTGTGCGCAATTTATACTGACGCTCGTGCCGGAACTCGGTTACACTTTGAAAGACTCCTTTTGTTCGCTGCGAGATAATATTTGTCGCGCGACCTTCCCTGTCGAGGGCAGAAGCCGGTAATTATGCAAATAATCAGAGGTATATAAGCGATTTTGTCGTGATATCGATCGTTAATTTTTCCCTTGGTGTTACAAATGCGAGTGCCGTAAACATTTTCAACCTGCTACAGCAGATAGGGATTCCTCTTGTCTCGTTACTTTCCTTTCTTGTCTCGTTACTCTCGAGTGTGCGTTCTCGAGTCGAAATTTTGACGCTACTTTGATGCTCTAGAGGAATAGTTTGCACTTTCTTTTAGATAGCTTACAGACTAATAAAAATCTATTTTGATGATACTGAAGTTGGCGCTTGTTAACTTCCCCCTTGAACCTTTAATTCTACAGATTTAATTTTAATGCCACCTTGAACAATCTATTTCGACGGTAAAACAGTGAAGACGGAAATTTAAGACATCACCATGGTCGAGAAGTAAGAGCAAATTATATTATTAGATTCGCGAAATTCAGCTTATTTCATTATTTTAATTCCTACTGTATTATTATTATTGTACTATTACTGTAGAATTAAAGATTTAACATAGGGCTAGAATTTCTCGGGTTAATCTCAGGGCGCTTATATCGATTTTCCTCGCAGAACTGAGGTACATGTATCATCGAAATGGCGAGATCTCTTTATTCGCGGATATTTCATTGTGTAAATAAAAGCGTGCGTTCGTCGGAATAAAAGAATGTACTGGCTGCCGTTGTACGGTAGCTAAAGGCTGGTTTAAGTATTCAGAGTGCAGAATAATAGCTGATACGTCATTGTTATCGAGGCATTATTCCGCTTCTTAGCATAGCTGTCGCAATAATCGTCTACCAATCTCATAATCCGGAGAATTAGTCTCGCGACGGGTGCGACGTCGCTATTAGATCAGCCGTAAGCACTGTTCAACGACGTAGTAACGCAGCCTCCGCATTAGCGCTCGCGGGAACTCGCGGAGCTGGTTCCGCGACCGAATGTTGACCCGTTGGAAAAATTAATATCCCGCGTATCCGGACGGTGAAGGCAGCGCGCGGACCTCGCGCGCGTGCGAGAGCGGTGGTCTTATTTAATTTCCCGGCCGATCGAAAATAATTTCCATCCCTCGAAAATAATTTTTCCTCTCGCGTCGCCCGTAGCGTATCTCTCCTTCCCACCCCGCCTTTCCTCACTGCCGGTAGTCGGTGAGAACGATGGTCCGGGAGCGTCTACATTTTTTATCGCGCGTCGCGCCGCGAAGCGCGCCGATGAAAGTTCGAACGAGCAAAAATTCCTCGGTTTCCGGCCGCACGGACTCGGCCCGAAGTTCCCTCCGCTGATTTGCCTGCGCCGTAAATCAGGATCGCTCGATGACATTTTACTGTGCGTGTTTTCCCTACCTCTTTCGTTCTCTCGGGGTCTCGCTCGTTCACTCTATCTCTCTCCCCCTCTGTCCTTCTCCTTCCGAGCCGCCGCCGGGTCGAGCCAACCCACGTATTCGCGAATATTTTTTCCATCCTCGCCATTTTCGCCGTCACTTTCTCGCCCTCCGTTCTTCCCGTCGTTCCTTTTTCTATCTCCACAGTTCGTTTTCCTCCCCCCCCTCCCCCTTCTCTCTCTCTCTCTCTCTCTCTTTTTCTCTCCTTTGCTCTGTCTCTTTCTCTTTCATTCAACGGACCGGAGACTTTTCCTCAAACTCCCCTTCGACGCCATTCGCGCCTCGTATATCCACCCACGTCCATTCGTATTCCCGTAGCCTGCTATATCATGGCGTATCAACTGTTTTGTCAGTTTCCGGTGCGAGCGCCGGATGAATGGGACTTCTTCTTGTGCTTCTTCTACTACTTCGCCCGCGCTGTTGAAATTATCGGGCCGACCCTCGCGGTCTCTCTCGTCGATGTATATATATGTGTATATATATATATATATATATATATATATATATATATAACGCCAGCCGACGGTAATATAAGAATAATAATACGACTGCTCTCGTCATGCCCGAGACTGTCGTATCTCGGAATTCATAAAATCACTCGACGTTTATTTTATCGCGTTTTCTCCCTGCCTCTCTTTATCTCTCTCTCTCTCTCTCTCTTTCTCTGTCATTGTCAGCACTTCCGACGAATATCTCGCATCGATCATGCTTCGGAAACTCGCTACCGTTTCTGACTTATGAATCTTTAATCCGGATTGACAAGTAGATATTCGAGATCGCACATTTTCAAATTTCACATGTTTTCATATATTTATATGTGCATTATTTATATTCACGCACGCACGCACGCATACACACACACACACACACACACACACATATCCACGAGTCATTAAAAATCCTTCGGATTTATTTAAGAAGATATATCAAACGTCACGGCGTGTTACACGACTCAAGCGGAGGAAAGAAAATCGATACGGTCGCGATTATCGCTAATTGGCCCAGCGAAATTAATATGCCTCCTTGACGGCGCGTTTTATCTTTCCAATTGCGGCACTAACAGATCGCCGGTTTCAGATGGGAAATTAAATTCGTGCGCGGCCGGAAGACACGCGAGAATCGCGCGGTTAATTGCACTCGGAGAAAGAACGCCGAGCACGATTCCGGTCAGGGGTTTCTTTCTAATATCCTCGCGGACGGACGGAGCTCGGCAAGGAGGAGGAGAGGAATGGATATCGGGAAGTTTCGCCGCCGACTGGCTGCCCGCCGGCTGCCGACAGTTTCGGAGTCGATGTCTGAACCGAGCGAATGCTGAATGCGCTTCAGCCATCGACTGTAGACAATGTTAAGGCGAGCGTGCTGTGTTCCGCGGAGGTCCCCCGCGATTGCAGGGGCGTTGATGTATGGACGGCTATTTATTCGGCTGCCGGCACGAACGAAATGCCCTCCTGTCTTCCGTACAACGTCGCCTAAGTGGCAGGAGTGTAAGAGAAGTTCGAGGTTGACGAGGAGACCGCGGGACAAGGGCGCTGAATTAGTGCCACTCGGGTACGACTCGGCCGGGAGTGAGAGAAGGAGATTGATGGAGACGGGCCGCGAATGAAATCGGCATCCCGCGGCATTCGGCGGCCGCACGATCGAGTGTCAGCGGATTGTCGCTGCTTTTAGAACAACGGCCATTCACACGACCGTTCGATTCCGTAATCGCGGCTGGTTCGATTGGTATTTTTCTTCAGATTATCGACGAGAAGGCGGATGAAAATCTCGGGCTGGCTGTTTCTCAGAATTTCACTTGTCATTACAAGGGCGGAGCGCTCGATTCTATCCCGGAAGCGCGTGTAAGCAGCTGAAGCTTCGCTTTGAACACTTTTCGACGGGTACGCGCGTTTGGGATTTTCCGCGACTTCGGTAAAGTCATCGCGCGTTTTGGAAATTCATGGCAGAGAGAAGTCGATGGAAACTTATTTTCGTCGTCGTTCAAAAAAGCTCCCTCTTGAAATTATTTACGGGATCGCTCGGGAGAAACCTTGTCAGATTGATACAATTGAACCAGTCCATCCGTCGCTCTTTCTCTCTCTCTCTCTCTCTCTCTCTGCCTGCAGAAAGGGAGACATAATCTTCTCTAGAAATTTATTTTTTTTTTTTATTTTGAGATGCGTCTTGAAATAGTGGCTCAATACTGGATAAAACAGTACTGAATTCCACATCGATCGTGTCGGATGGGAGCATCTTGTGATACAATAATAGACTTCTGGCGACTGGGATTAATTTGTAATACATAGCAGCAACGGTTCGTTTCGCGAAATCCACCGGGCGAATCAGCGTCGACAAAAGCGACATTTCCTATCCCGTGCGTGCTCGCCCTCTCGACAGGTGGAGAGGCACGCGGTTAGACGGAGAGGAGGACGAGAGCGCACATTTCATTTACGTATTTATAAGAACGACACGCGTCTCGTCTTGCCAGTTGGAGATGGCTTCCTTCAGGTACAGTCGCAAGTCTCCTCGTAGGAGCCTCTCCGAGGGAAAACTCTTGAAATGGAATTCTTCGGCAGCCGAGAATACGCGGAACCCGATGTTCGGACGGCAAGGATCTAACCGGTAGAATGGTTTGGCTTTGACCCCCGTCGCGTCCCCCTCCGCTCCCTTCTTCTACATTCTGTCCCCTCCCCTCCTCCTTCTTGCCCACCCCCCTATCCCGCAGCAAATTGAAAATGGGAATTGGTCCTTTGAAGTTCGCGCAACGACCCGTCCATAATCTCCTTAATAACCTTCTCTGTCTCTCTCGCTCCCGCGCTTCGTCCTCGAGCGGCGTCTCGCTTCTCACCCTCTCGCGCTCCTCTCCCGCCCAGATTGCCGCTGTAAGCTTTCTTACGCGCTGCAAGAAGGATGTAAACGCGCGGCCTTTACATATTCGCTTTGTATAAACGTAGTATTAGTCGATTTTATAGTCTTTCGGGCGCTCCTAATAGTACAACGGCGAGAGTACGCTTTGCGTATGCGAGTGACCTTTGTGCATGTGAGGTGCCTCGGAGACCCTTTGTTTACCGATTTGGCCGTAGATTCCATTCGAATCGTAAACTTACAGTAAACTCGACGCGGTATTTCTTAACGATCCAAAATCCAGCTAATTCTCATTCGCTTGCAATTGCACAGTATTGAGCGAAGCTTCAAGAAGCTTCGATTTGAGAATTATTTATTATCCTGTAATTTTCGACTTTATAAGTGCCTTCATTATGAAAAGATAATCAATAGTAAATAACACATATCCTGCATTTGTAATATTATATCTTTATTGAGTATGTTATACAAAATTGTTTAGTTACGTTTGAGAACAGTAAGGTAATATATACTCAATAGGCGGGATGACAGCCACTTTTTAACGCTATACCCAATTGCAGCAGCAGAGAGCGCGTAAACAGAATGCAACATAGAATGTAAAAATAAAATAGAACAATATATGCGTGTTATATTATATAATCTTCACAATTATTTTCGATTAATTACAAAACACATTTAGTATTTGCAGATCGGAAAGCTGTAAGTTTCGGTAGAGCGTGCTGATGTGGAAATTAAACTGTTATGTTTAACAGCAATGTGTATACGAGAAAGCATTTTCGCATTTAGAGATACGATGGGACGGGAAAGAGAGGGAGGATTGGAAACGTGTTGTGATGCTAAAGTTAGTGTGAGAGTACGAGTTACAATGGCACAATTTGTAAATAGAAGGAAGGATTAAATTTGAGATTACTATAACTATTATAAACCAGATAACATAGAAGTAAGACAAAACAATAATATCTTGGGATTTCCCACTGATCTTTCAAGTTCGACGGCGTTCGTAGAACTAACATATACAGTGTCAAGATCGGTATTTGTTAAAACGATTGTATTAAATTCTTAACATATCCGTATATTAATTTAACATATCATGTTTATATCATCTCATTATTTTGTGTTGAGTAAATATTCAACTTCATATGTTTAAGCGTTAAAATAACACTTTAAATATTAAAATAACACATTTTATAATTCATTGTCCATTAACATATTATAGATGTTAATTTTATGTTAATTTTTACATGACGTTTATATTACTTTACAGCATATTCACCTCGTGTTAAATTACCATCAAAATTTATGTGGACATTTGGGACATGTGAAATGTGTTAAATTTAGCGCAAAATCTTTTACCGTGTAGAACTAAAATTTCGACTCGAATTTATTATCATCTCGCATAGTCTTGAAAGCAAACTTTTGAGCTGTTTTTATCTTGACATGTTTACAATCGTAACACTTCTCATAACTCGCCGTGACTTTTAACTCTTTCGACAGAGCAGCCTCCGTTTTTAACGTGACCTCTATCTTTGCGATCCGCCGGGAGGAAGAAAGATTACGCGACACACATTGCATCACGTGTGTTATTTCATGCGAAAGATTGAGTTTTATTAAAGTGATATCAGTACATTACGTGTTTTTTTCCCGTGTATTCATCACGGATGTTCTGAGATGTCGGAGTGGAATGCTGAAACGGGAGCCGACGAATTGCGGATCTATTATACGCGACGCGTGCGACAGTGAGTAAATAAAGAAAAACGCAGCTGAGTGGTCAACGTAAGAGTAATCTAGGCCGCTGTGTCAACACGACGTAATCGTTACAACGTGTATAATTAATTTAATTATTTAAAATTTAATATTAAATTAATTTATCGTTGCGTTCGTGCCGGTACAGCTGTTTCTGGTTATTTTCGGGGAAATGTCCCACATATTTCGGGGACACGTCGCGTTACTCCTCGCGAAAGATTTAGTCCGGCTCGTTCGCTCCGCGATTTACCGGCGGCGTGAATAAGTAATAAATGGCGATATTCACAAAGTTCGCTCTCTCTCGTCGCATCGAAGACTAACGTTACGCGCGACAAACGCTTAAACGTGATTTATTAATGGTCGTAATGTGCGTACCAGCCGGAAGCCGGTTGCACCTTTGTGCGCGTACGTGCACCTGGTATACTCGGCGAAAAAAAAAAGAAGGTATTTTTTAACGAGCCCGACGTTTTCTTTTTACTGCCCGGCGAACGACGCGGCAGTTCGCTAGGGAGGCAAATTAAAAGCAGCCTTGCTTAGCCCGCGCGCGATCATCGCGGCGAATATCCATCAATAATCCGGCGATGTGAAGTTCTAAAGAAAGTATGCATTAATTTTGGTAGCGTTTATTTAATCAACAAAAATACGACAGACTGCCGTCGACCTAATAAATCTCGCGGCGTGCACAGGAGAAATTAAAAAGGGAAAAATTAGCCACGGCTGCAGTTATAAATTCAAAGTCACCGCGCGGATGGTAATCAATATATTATCGCGACATAAACGTGCATAAATGAATCTTATTATATTACTGGTTCTACGAACTCTTCCAATGAACAGACTTGCTTTACGGGGAGATGGGAGGGAGGGGTAGTCGGATAAAATAAAAAGAAGACCGCAAAGAGAGATCCGTAAGGATCTAAAAACGAAAGTAAGGCGAAATTTGTCATTTCCTTGGATCTGGCGGACGTCTCGTCGACTTAATTTCACGAAGCCGCTCGATCCCGGCCATCTCTCCGCGATCGATTCGCGATACATACGCGAGGGGCGTAGCGGAGAAATATCCCGGCCCGACAGGATCCTGTCCCATTTCTCACCCGGGAACACGCAACCCCCGCTGGCTGTCCTTCTTTCTGTCTCTATCGCGGAAATCTCTTCGACGCGAGTGTACGCGCGCATGCACGTCTCTGCAACCTCGAAGTAGCGACAATAATAAAGTATCCGGGCGTAGCCAGGCCTGGAAAATAGGCATCGTAAACTGAATTCATCGCTCGTCTGTTCGCTCGCTTGCTCGCCCCGTTCTTGTTACCGTATCGCCATATTACGGCCGACTTACCCCTCTGACGCACACGTATACACGTGGATCCACGTACACGTATACGCGTGGACGCGCGCACACACGCGAACACGAAGTGCTTCTTCTCTTCTGTTGCCCTTTGTTTGCGAAATCGCTAAAATTTCTCTCTCTCTTTCTCTCGCTCTTTTTCGCGCACGCACAATCGCAGATTAAATCGCGCGTGGAAAATTCTACAAACGGACACATTTCCAAGCGGATTATAAATAACTTGTGAGCTTTCTTATTGACACGGTCACATTTTGAACTTTACCTTTCCGGCGCATTTGTCACCCTCGAATAAAACGAATAAAACGAAACGTTCTGATTGGGTCTGTAATCAACAAACTCACAAATGAATAAATACGCGCGAGAGTCAGTAATTGAGGTGAATTAGTTACGTTGCTTTTGCCACTAATAGTTTGCACTCGTGTTACAATTGTCGCCGCGAAATGACATTTACATTTTTGGCACGGATGTACGGAATGTTCGTTATTTTTTTGGAATATTGCCGTAATATTAATCGGCGTTGTATAAACAAGCTACGTTTTTCTACATGTTCTCACTGATGAAAAAAAAATAATAACACCGTCAAGCGACGCGGGTGAAAAAGAGCGCATCCCTGTTTTGCGAATCTGGATATACTCGAAATATTTTTACGCGTATCAACTGTGACATTTTTATAACTGTTAGTGCCAATGGAAAAAACCGGTCAAAACATCGCACTAAATGTATTAATGCGCGAAATCGGCAAACTACGAAAATACTTTTTTTATTTTTAACGCTATGCAGTTTTTTTTTTTTTTTTTTTTAATTTAGACGCCAGAAGTCGTACGAAGAAGTTTTATGTTTCGATCGGCATCAATTAATACCATTTTATCGCAATTTTGCAAAAGAGAAAAAGCATGCAGGGCTTCTTCGGCCGAGTTGCTCTTTTTTCTCCCGTAGTCGTGTAAAATAAATTGAGAAATTTGGCTTTTAGTGCCGTCTGTTGCAATTCAAACGCGCGAGATTCCGTTACCGATATCATTAGAAATTAATTAGAAGCCAATTCGATGCGGCGTGCGAGTGATGAATGATATGATTAATTGTTCACGCGATAAACTATCGTGTAATTTGCAATAACAGGAGTCGCGCGACTATGTTCCGTTCAATTAGCTATTGTATCGACGAAGTATCCGTAATGATTGGCCGTTATAACGCGGAGCAATGCGGAATTTGATTCGCGCTCATGCGTCATCGGCGTCGTGTTTTCTTCTTCATCGGCTCGAGGTCGAAAATTCCAACGAAATCGGGCCGTTATCGGCACAACAAGCCACCGGGCGGATGCGTCGGCATCAGGTGCGGCGCGAAAGAGAGATTAAGAGAGACAGGACGTCGTGCCGGGCCACGTTTCGCGGTCGGGCAGACGAGCGAATCGTTAATTTCATTTATCGCGCGCCGCAGATTCGGTTAACGTCGAGCTTGACGATCAAAATGATGGTCGGCCCTCTTGGCCGAGCGAGTGCGTCCAGAGCGTCGCGCCGTTTCCGTCCTTCACCTCCCCCTCTCTCTCTCTCTATCGGCTTTCCGTGCTCATCGCCGCAGAAATATCCTTTCCTCGCTGGTGAAGCTTCCGTCACACACGCGCAAATTTTGCCGCGAGCGTCTGGCCGACAAGCGCAATGACTCGGTGGCTACGTAATAATACGGTTAAAAGCTCACAAGATACGCTGTTTGTAACGGAACGGCCGCGAAATTTCTTCGCATTCTTCACGAGTGTCCGACGGTGTCACAGCAAGTTACGAAATTGAAAACCCTTTCGATACGGGCTATTAGTTATTCCGGTCTCCCGACGAGTTTTTAATCCGTTAATCATGATAATCGCGAACAATCTCATCGTCGTCGTCACATCGTTCGTTGCACGGTGAAAATTATCTTTGGTGTAAAATTCCACGACCGTCCGCGCCGTTGATCTATACTGCAGGACATTATCGAGTTACGTATGTACGAATTGGATTTAATAAATGAGGCCGTTAGCTTACAGTTCATCGCCGATCGCTCGCCAACGTGCACGCGATTTTTCCGCATCAACTGCACCCCTTCTGTTAACTGCCTCGGCTGTTTGCCGAGACATTTATTTTTCTCCTTACACGCTCGCGATACGCGACGCTTTCGGCAGGAATTACTATCCGTTGCTGTTTGCAGCGGAAAATATATCGCATCACTGTCGGACAAATATTTGTTTTAGTACGGGGGCGCGTTCTCAGTTCTCTGCGCGCGACTGCAGGTGGTCGATACGATGGTCGACGGAAACTGCGATCGGGAAACTCTCTTTACCCCTCGCCCCTCCTCTTTCTCTCTCTCTCTCTCTCTCTCTCTTTCTCTCTCTCGCTCTTTTTCTCTTCCTCCCTCCCTCCTTCTCTTCTTCTCTCTGTGCACGTGTAACTGAGACTCAGAAATCATCCTGACACTACGGTGTTCTTGGTCGTGGCACAGTCAAGATTCTGTTCATAATATCCGCAATGAATCTCGAGAGACAATATTCTGCCGGTATTTACTGCATATTGCTCGAGAGAAACGGATTTTGTTATTGCTTCAGCAATTACTCGGTTATTTTGAACAATCGTTTATTCGTTCAAACGTTTATTCGAAATAATCAGTTTTGCAAAAAGAATAGGATATTAATTTTTTACAGGAAAATATAACATAAAGAGAGAGAGAGAGGGAGAGATAAGTTATTTTTTCCCGTGCGCAGAGTAATGCCATTTTTTAATTAACGACAAATCGCCCCGCAGTTCAGAATCTTTTTTCGCTTTCGTTAATGTGAAGAGGTCTGCCAATCGACGTCGCGCTTGACCTCAGGCAGACGGAAGGCAACTCGTTAATTTTTTACGCGTCCCGGCGACGAGGATGCGACGCCACCCCAAACCCTTTTCAGCTACTATAAATCGGAGCGATTAAAGATGCACACGCAGTGTTGGGCACGAGGGTTAACGGACGGATGAACTTTTCAACGTTACGGACTCGTCGCGCTCGGAAACAAAACAGAAAAAAAAAGGACGCGTACTGCGAACGGTAAAATCGTAACAGTGCGAATGTTTGTCGCACAATCGGCAAATATCAGGAAATAATAAAAAAATCCAATTATACACGCTGAGACAGTTTTAATATCTGTACCGGCGGCTGTTCACGCAACAGATTATAATTGAAAGTACATAGTAAAATATTCAAAGATTAATATTACGTAATATCGCCAAATGTTCGACGATGATACACTCTGCTCTCTCCCGCCCTCTTCCTCCCCTTGGCTCTTTTAATCCCTCCAACATTCCTCCGGCGCATGAGAAACCTCACCAGCCATTCCCAGGGGGTTCAATTTGCAGCATCGCCGTTCGGTCATCTTCGGTCCCGCGTTTTAGACGACACTTGCGCAGGTATAATCCGCGCGGGCCGTGCGGAGTTTACGCGACCGCGATGTTTCGATATATACGGGGGGACGCCCGCAAAGAAGAAGCGCTCGCGCAGGAAATATTACGGACCCGTGCGCTCTCGTGGCGGTAAACCTCGAGACGACCGGCCCCTGAAATCGGTTCGATTCCCGTTCCGCTCGGCTCGCGTTTCCAATTTCGCCCGGTCCTGGCTCGCTCGCTCGCTCGCCGTGTTCGCCGCCTTCGTTCGTTCGTTCCCCTCGTTCGTCGAGCATGCGAAACTTCATTCGGCTGGTGGCTGCAATTTTGCAGCACGGATCCTGCAAATAGGAATGCATCGTTTCGATCCGCCTCACGACGAAGAAAGAAAGGTGGAGGAAGTTAGAGAGGCAGAGAGAGAGAGAGAGAGGGAGAGAGAGAGAAAGAGCGTGAGTACCAGACACGTGGATGCGGAAGAGGCCAGGGGAGGGGGTAGCGAACGGAGGAGGCTGCAGCAAGTAGTTAAGTACGAGCGAAGGGTAGTCAGGTTTAAGCGCCACCTGTGCTTGTCAATTAAGTTTACGCGTCTCTCGTTCCAACATTGTGCAGGCTGCCACTTCGCCTCCCCCATCGCTGTTAGTTATTCTCGCCCCCGATTCTCTCGCGTCTCCTCTCCTCCCCTCCACCTGCTCTCTCGCAACTCTCTCCACCGAGCCTTTCGTCTCACTTCCTTTCCCACCTACCTACCTTTCTACTTACCTTTCCACCTTCCCCCACCCGCGTCTGCATCCGAACGCCACCCGCCGTCACTGCCATTACTACCACCGCCCTCGCTTCCGCTCACCCTCCGTACTTCAGCTACGCCGGCGTCCGCGTTCTCGCGATCGCGAAGCGTGCCACCCGTTATGAATTACCGGCCATAAACGTAAAAACGTTTGCATCCACCGGCGCGCCGGTTTGCCACGGCTAAATTGGGCGCGTATTCCCGGCCCGACATTCCTTATATGCGCCCGGAGGAATACATTTCGCGGCTTTTACACGCGTGCGTAATGAATGTGACGCAAATGGGAAGATGTAATAACGCGGTAACGCGGCCGGCTCCCGAGATTAGCGCCGGGAGAATAATTCTTATCTTAATGGACGCGAGCGCGTCGGCGCCCGCTTTCGTGGCGATACTATCTGCCGCAAACTGCGTTTTTCTTTCGCTCCCCCCCCCCCTACACTTATTTATTTTCTTTCTCGGAGGGAAGGGGGTGTTTAGAGCAGTTAACAATTTTGATGGTCTACCGCGCGATTATCGAACCTTTTCTCCAATCGCCGACCCTCTTCCTTCCCTCTGCGCGTACGGTGAAATCGCGCGATACGATTCACGTTCGAACCTCGGGCATTTACGCATCGCCGGCAGGATGTTCCGTTTGATTCTTCGACGTGGATTGAAAGGTCGCGGTGTTGGATCTCGACGAGGTAGGAGATGTTATCGGGGAGGGGTGACTTTTACGCGGCGCGACCATAAGTTCCGTCGAGCGAGCGGGCGAGCGCGACGCCTTTCTGGAATGGCGCGGCACGCGATTGTAAAACGCGCTATTTCGACTCGCCGTGCCGCCAAATCGGCAGATACGAGCCTTTTACGATGCCAGGAATCTTACACACCGCGGGCCGCGCGACTTGCTCGGCGCGCGCGCACCTCGTCGCCATCGTGTTGCGCGTGTGTTATACATCCCGCGTAAAATACGCACGCAGAGCGTCGACAGGCGCGCCTTCGAAAACGAGTTTTTATCGTCCTCAAGAGCGTAAACGAGCGACGCGCAAATTAAATTGCCCGGCGACAACGCAGCCCTCTGTTTCAAAATTGCGAGCGCGCTGCGTCTGGATTGCGCGTGCGAAACGAATGAAAGTGAGAAATCAATTGTCGGCGCGGTGTTCGCGCGCGCGCGCCGCGCAAATTAGAAGACGGAATTAGGACGGTAACATGGCGCTGCAAAAGAGCCGAATATACCGGGATATATTTTGTCGACGTGGGGAAAGACGGCGCGTGATACCAAATCCCTCCGCGTTTATTATGCGCACATCTTAATTCCGAATTAGTTTTTGATAATTAAGCTCGCATCAGGTGAACCTCATTAAAACGTTATTATTATCTCGTCTCTATTTCTTAATATCAGATTTGGCTCAGCGAGACGCGCCGGTGCAATTTTTCATTTATCAACTCTTTTTCTCACATGACAACAATAACACAACGGGCTTAATTAACAAAGGAACAAGCGCGCAACATCTGCATGTAATTGCACCGATGTTGCCGAGTCCGGGAGGAAATTTTCTTCGTCCTCTCGGCATTTCTCGACCTCCGCGATTTCGAACATCTCCGAGATCTCCTTTAACAAAGTCGAGAGAGAACGCGAGGTTACTTCTTTAGCCTTTTTGAGAGGAAGAGAACTGTCGAAGCGGAAAGTATATTGTCGATTGTGTAGTTAGTCTCGCGGTGCTGTGGTACGATTGCGTGCATAATATCGCGTGCAGCAATAATAGCCGTACGATAACGAGCCCACGTGATGCTCGCTCTCGAAAAATCGGAGCTCCCTCTCCTCTCTCTCGACCGAGTTCCTGGCCGCGCGCGCGTTCGGTGGTCCGTCTCGATATCCGGAAAAATGCACTCACAGATATTGCACCGACACGAAAGTAGTGCTCGGCCGCAGCCCGTCTCTCGGCTGAGTGCACCGAATTGTTATTGCCGAACAATCGATTTCTGATTCCGGCAGTCAGCCGGCGAAAGTCCTCCTTCGAGGACGACTCCTCGCCCTCTCTCATCCCTCGCGTCGTCAGCCCTCGTCCGGTGTGGTCGTCCCTCTGTCTGGTCCGTCCCTCTCGCCTCCCCTCTCCATTTCGCTCTCCTTTATCCCCCTTGTTAATTTCGCGTCGATATTGCGGCCCTTTATTCCGGCAATTTTGTCCGCGCCGGCTCGCCGGAGTTATCGATAAAACGAGCAAATCCGCGGCTCACGGCGCGAATAAAATTGATTCGTCGTCGTGTTTTCGCTGGCCGGTTGTGTTCGTGAATAATGCGCGCGAGGCCGCGCAACCATTTTCATTCACTCTCGTGGTCTCGCGCCTCTCGTCCGCTCCGCCGGTCGTCGGACCAG
Organism: Dinoponera quadriceps; assembly: GCF_001313825.1. Classification (NCBI taxonomy): domain Eukaryota; kingdom Metazoa; phylum Arthropoda; class Insecta; order Hymenoptera; family Formicidae; genus Dinoponera; species Dinoponera quadriceps. Next base: position 293,586 of record NW_014554665.1, on the reverse strand, counting down.
CAAATGGAGAGTCTGAAATTTGTTCAGAATCGGAGAGGACGAGAAATTTAAGGACGCGTCTCTCGGCGCGCGGCTGATAACGCCGATTCGGAAAATAACGAAGTGATTAATAGGTCGTTTCCGGTGGCGTAAATAGGATGGACGTGTGGGAGAGGGGGAGGGGATGGGGCAGCGCTGAAGTTTTCGTATTTCGCGTAGTATAAATTGCAGCCGCTGACATCGCGGCGGTCGGTTCGAGGATAATTAAGTGGAAATAATTAATGAATTAATTAGCCGGCATTAGGGTCTTTAATTACAGCGGCCGTTTATCGTTCCTATTTCGTCAGTGTCATGACAGCGTTCTCTTCCTCGAGCGCAATTTTAACAGGGTCCATGCGGAGGCAATTACCGACGGTAAAAAAAAGAGGGATGAATTTCGCTACGGCGAAGGGGGAGGTACATCGACCGCGTGGATAGGCGCGTTGAAAAAATAGGCATCGCCGGTACGTCGCTAACGATCCGTCGCACACTTAATGGAAATATTAGAATTTTTGATTACTCGTTAATATACGGTCATAAATTACCGTCGAGCACCGCTCCGCAGACTACTCGTATATTACCGCGCGCGTACGCGGTGCGTCATAAAAGTGCGGCGACGTAAAGCCGTGTACACGTAATTATGCGTGATACAGTTTATTACAGTGTTATTACGGTAAAATATAGTCATTACATATTTCTGAATCGGAAACAACGGCCGCCGCGCCCGTAGCTTCGCCGCGCATAAACGATCGCGTGCCTGCGAAACATTTTCGCCAACAAATTACTTCGTGTTTACTGCATTCCTCCCGCGATATAGAAGGAGGTAAATAAATTGATCACTTATTTGCCGGCGGTGCCCCGGCACAATATAAGCGATGTTAAACACAGTATCGTATTACCTCTCGCGCCGCTTGATGCATTGAGAGAGTTGTAAGCCGTTTATCTCTAGAGCGAGGTAAGAGAATAAAATGGAAATACTCCGCGCCGAAAGAGCCGAAGACAAAGCGGCGGAGCGCGAAAGCGCCCGGCCAATTTTATGATGCCCCCACCGTGCGATCATATCACTCTTAACCGTTTTATCCATTTAATATTGTGTATATTTTTCAAATACATCCCGTTGACGCGCGCGCATTTTGTTAACGCGTTTTCATGGAGGATCGTCACCCATTCTTTTTTCGAAATGGAGAAATGAGCGGGTGAAGAATTAGGTGAAAGTACCAATGCCCGAATATGTACCTTAGCTTGGACATTGTCGTTGTTTTAGTCTTTAAATACGAATAAAATTCAACGTTTGTGCATAAGCGGATGAAATAACCAGCAGTCAGCGATTTCGCTTGCGATCCTCTATCTTGTTCCGCAAACTATTAATGACGACACTCGTCGTCTGCGTTATTTGCGCACCGGGTGCGTGGTTTGTTCGTTATATCGAGCTTCGTAACGAGTGTACGTCAAAATCCTGGTCTTCTTTTGAAAGAGATGGATCGACGAGTGCCCGCAAACACGAAACCGTCGCATTACCGTGAGACTCCGCGTCCGATTTTCAACGGATTTAACGATTGTCTGGGATAGGGAGCGCGAGGGTATCCCAAAAATAAAAAGTTGAATGAGCAGATAAAATAAAAATTGCGCGAGATATATGTATGTTAAATCGGTGTTTTGTGGATCAGATTAAATGTACCATGCGCGAGTTAATTGAACTTCATTATTTTTACGCTCTTTTTTTTTTTTTTTTTAAACATACGCAATATTCCAGGCTAGCTTTTTTCACTTTACCGTGAATAAAAATGTATTGCTTTTTGTTCACATTTTTTTAATTTAAAGTTGTATGAGATCGGGCGCAGACGCGCCTGCGGTGAATTATTTGCAAAAAACGCGCTCTAAAACTTCGCACACGGCAGCGCAATGAATTAATTCAATTTACGGAAAGAGACCGTTATTTATTTTCGTGCACAATTTTGATTACTTCTCGCACGTATTAATACACCTGTTGGTAACTCGTCAATTGTTTCCTTTATGGATGTGACCGGCGATTATATAAAAGATTGTCGTTAAAATATTTCTGCTTTTTTTTGTTTTCAACGCCGCAAAATTTCGCGGAAAAATTTTGAAAAGCGGCGAGTTAGCTTTTATGCTGGATATAAAGGGTGGGGAGTTCTCTTTTGCCATTCACACGAGCAATATTTGGTTGGGTATAGAAATTTCACCGTATCGCATCATTCAGACGGAACGTTTTTTTCGGTAGCGGAAAATAGCACAATTATTATATTGCAAGGTGCGCGCGAAGGCTGTGTCTTGTTATGCTTTCGCGAAAAGTTGGATTCCCCGTGTGTGCTCCATTTGCTTAAGCGAAGATACACGTGGAATTTGTCGTGTGTAAAATATCACAAATTGCGCAACGATACCCTCCCTCCCCGTTCCGAGTCCTTATTAGCGTTTTGGCTCTTCTATTGGTTTATAGGAGTCCTTCTTTCCGAATGTCTCGCTGATACCTTCCCGTAGGAACGTGGAAACACATCGGGCGTCGTTGACGTCGGTCGCGTCAGATACGATCGGCATCGGACTCGATTTCGCGCGAGTATAAATCTCAGAGTCTACGACAAGGTGTATCGTGCCTTTCTAAGGGTGGCGGCGAGGGGTTATAAGGGGGAAAGGGGAAGGAATCTCCTCGTGCCGGTTACAGGGTAGCGGTTGCGGCGTCGAGACGTCGAGGCGGTGAAGGGGTGTGGGGTAGTTGCTTTGGAGAACGGGGTGCACGAATATAGATGGCAGGTACGTGTTGTCCTGGGCGGCCAACCCTCGAGTTGCACTCGACTGATTTACTACCCCTCGTCTTCGGCTGCCGCTATCGGATTCGCTGAAGGTCCGGCCGAGGGTGCCAATCGAAAGTTGTATTAAAACGACGACGCCTCACACGACACGCGCCGCCGGGATATTCTTCTTCCGCTGTCACCTGTCAGACTCTTCGGCTGAATCGATGGGACGATACGGAGGGATCGTTTTCGCTGTACGGTGGAAAGGTATGCTCTCACCCTTGTAATAAGGGCATTTCGGAGGCGAATATCTGGCTTAACGATTGTGTCATTGATGAATGGCAATAATTATAGACATACACATACATAATATACGTATGTATGTATGTAAAGATTACATAAATCGTCCAAATTAATGTTATGTTTTATTTCTTATATATATATTTATTGTTTATTTTATATCCATTATCAAGCGGATGTAAATAATTTGAGCTTACAATTTGAATAAATATTCGCCCCCAAATACGACGTCGTAAGAAGCGCGTATGCGTCTTCGCACCGCTATTTATTACGTAAACACGAGGGACTTAACGATTCCGCGCAAGAAAAGTCGAAGTTTCCACATCGGGGAGATTTTAAACGAGAGCCCATTTATAACGCGCGTTTAGCCCCCGGGGGTAGTTTCCATCTTCGCGCGTAAAACAAGCGCGGCAGCGTCGACGCTACTTTCGCCCCGGTCGCCTGTTTACAATTTTGCGGTGTACCGGTCGCGATTTTGCATACTTTACGTTTCCGTGCGTCCCGCTCCCTCCGCAAAATGCAGCTTGCGCGCGTGAAGGTGAGCTTGCACCGTGGAAGATGCGAGATAAGGGCGACGGGGAGTGCTCGAGTGCATCACGAGACTGCTGTGTCGCGTCCGTGGCGGTTTAGGATCTCTCTCTCTCTCTCTCTCTCTCTTTCTCAGCACGATCATTTAAGGCCCGGCGCGTACCTTGACAGTCGAGAAAGCGGGTTCTTTAGCTTAGACTTTTCCGCGGCCCCGACTTCCTTCGTGCACGACACTGCACTTTCTTTTACTGCGCTCGGTGCGGAAACGGCGAGTGGACTCCGTAAAACCCGTTATCGGGGTCGCAACAGCCGAGCGACATCAAAACTTGCTGCACGAGAAACGTCGAAAAAAGACATCTTTATATTTATCTAGGTCGTGCGCGCGTGCGAGAGAGAGGGAAATTAAATTCGACCTTTCCCTGGTATTTACTGGTGAAATTTATAGCCCTCGACCGTTATGCAGTGATGATTCCGTTTTTGGTGTTCTATTTCTGAGTTTCGCCGCGTGACTTCTCGTCGTCGAGCGACGCCGTCGTCGACGGCATGGTCAGGACGAGGTACCGTTTAAAACGCGACATCGATATGAAAAATGCGTGCCTCCGAAGAAATTTCGATTTCTACTTCTCCAGTCGTCGCGAAATTTATACGGGCACGTAGAGGTTCGCGGTGATATCGGCTTTAAAGTAAGTGAAGCCGTCTCGAGCTGTGAGCTAACCCCGAAGGTCCGGGATTTCCTCGTGGACGACTCGCCGCCGAGTCTTCCGCGCGCGGAGTGAGAAATATGCGCGTCGAAATAGCGACGTCGATATCGCGCACGATCGCATCGCATCGCGTCCCGTCGCGGATCGCGCCTGGTAAATGGAACAAAGTTGTCGAAGTTTGAGGAAACAATGTAAAGGGGCTCGAAAACAGGGAAGATCCCGATAAATCTCACCGCGAGCTGCCTTTTATTTCGCGGCTTCACGGTGCTGCAGGTTTTCTCCCGGCGGTTGTTCGTCGCAATTATACAGGGTGGTCCTCAAGTGTTCTAAAAAGATTTGAAGGGTTGATTCTTCATATTAATTCAAGACGAAAACTTTATACGACCATATGTTCGGAGGGATTTAGTTTAGATGCAGGATGTTAAAGTTGAACGAAAAATTTCATTTTTTCTAAAAATTTCAAAAACCACTCGAGTTATTTTAATGTAACTCTGTGTATGTTTCAAGGATGCGAAGGCTCGTCTTTTGGAACCACATGTTATTTTTTATTCAATCAGACCCAAGGATAAGCGGGTATCTTTCTTTTACGAGAAAACCAATGCGCCATTGATTTTCTCAAGTTAAACATTTTTTTGTGATAAACAAGATAAATCAGCACAAAAGAGGTCTCCCTAATACGTTTGATAGAATAAATCATTCTCGGGGAAAAATCCAAGTTTCTTCAACTCTGACATCTTTGAAAGTAAGCCGTTTTGTCACATAAAGTTGTCACCGTGAATTAATGTGAGGAATCAACCCTTAACATTTTTTAGAACACTTAAAAACCACCCTGTATATTTTTGCAAGCGAGATATTTTATATACAAAACGTCACTCGGCGTGCGCGCGTGCGCATCAACTTGGAACGACTAAAGTAATATTTGTATTCGTTAACAAGCTCCACGCTTTCCTGTCGACGTATCTTATCGCTTTCCGCCGAACTCACTTGAATAATTTAACCTATTCGTTAGAAAGTTCCAATATTAGTCCAATCTGACATTATCAGCGTTACTTCTCCGGAGTTCCGGCGTTTGACGTTCTTAACAATTACACTTCCGTTGCGGGAGAAATATTCACCATTAATTAAAATATAATCGCGAATAAACCTCTTTATATTTAATATATCAAACAAACGCTGCTAGAAAGACGGGAGGAAAAATTGATTTCAAAAGCTCCATTCACCGGCCGTGGAACCCGCAACAGTTCGCGTGCTGCCGTTTTTCCCAAAGAAAAAAATCCCAAGCAGAGCTCAAAAAATAACCGTGGCTGCGGTGCTTTTAACTCGCGAGCGACGTTGAAAGCGTAACTTGCTGCGGTCAGGGATTTCCACGTCCCGGCAGTCGGAATTAAATCATCGTCAGACTGGTTAAGGTTCGCGATTTAGAAGACGCGGACGCAATAACAGATGTATACATTGCGCCCCGCTAAGGTGGAAAAGAACGCGTTCCCGCGCACACACCGAGCTCCGCTTGTCGTTAAAAATTCGTGCGTCCTCCGTGACAAACGGCGCCGATTCTTATCGGGACTTGTACAGGCCGCTATTAACGACCGCCTGCAAAAAGCCGCAATCTGAGGTCGAAGACAAATCGCTCTCGCGTTCTCCAGCCGCGCGATCTTCGTCGTGATCTAACGTACGTCGTCGTTTGTTTCGGGCGGTTTTACGTTCGCGCGCTTGAAATTCGCGCGAGTCTTGAGAAAAAGGGTAGAAAGATCGCTCGGAGATAAACGCGCTCAACGGCCGCGCCGTCCTATCGCAATACGAAGAATGCTAATTGTCGCCGAATGAAATAGAAGACGCGCGTCCAGTGAACCGTGAGTTCGCGCGGTAACAGTTCGATCGGGAAAACGGCAATTATCTTCCGTGACGCGCTCCTGCGAATTAGGGGGGGGGGGAAGGGAAATCAGATGGAAACCTGATAATAAATAGGACCGTTATTTCCGTTCTTGGATTCAAGAGGCGTCCATGAAAGTTCTGTGATTATCAGCGCGACATTGCAGCGTCCAATTGACAAGGCTCCGATTGAAACGAATTATTAATCTTTCTGCAGCACTTTTTCACTACTCGATGTCCTGTACTGGAGAAAGGATTTGAAGTAACGATTATCAAGATTTGGTTAAATAGTTTCAATTAAATCGTTTGGTTACTGCAACCAAATCATTTTAGTAACCAAACAATTTAATTGAGATTATTTAACTCTTCGACGGTATTCTGAGTCAGATAGACCCAGTAATTTTTTGCTGAAGATTCGTGTATGAACATAAGTAACCGTTGTGATTACACGTTTTTTTTTTTAAATAATAAAATAATAACAGTGTTATATCAGGGTCGGGTGGCGTATAATAGCGCCAACGCGCCCTGCAAAGCGCCATTCTAAAAGATTTGTTATTTTTTTAAACAGCGCGTGTTATTATTTTGCAAGTAAAAAATAAACTATTTTTGATACTTTCATAACAAAAATATTTGCTACCGTGAAAAAACCTTTAATATTTGAAAATACCCTCCTTTTAATGGTCTAAAAAAAATATGTTTGCCGAGCACGCATTATAAAGTCATATTTTCTTTCTATTAAAACCGTCTTCATCGTCCGTCAGCCGTTTTCGTTCGAGCATCAAAATAGCGATCTCATTAGGAAACGGTGGTTTTTGCACGAGGAATACCAGGCTGAAACCGGGATAAACACAAACTGAGTCCCCTTTTAAGGGGGAACAGCTTTTAATTCCGAAATATCACACGATCCGTGATGTAGAGTGCCAATAACGCCCGAGGCCGGCAATGTCAAAATGCTTTCGTGCAAGCGTCGTCCGGAGACATCCGGCGTATCTCCACGTAGCATGTCCTGAATGTTATACACGATCCATAAATAATCCCGGGGATAGAACCGGGCGAAGATGTCCCGACGAGCCGAAATATCGTCCGGAATGCTTGCGCTGCGGCGGCGTCGGATTAGAATTCGGCTGCAGTCGCGACCCTACTCCCACGGGGTCGGCACGGGGTGTCGTAAAGGTTCCGTGAGTAGAGTCGGACGTATTATAAAATTCACTCGCGATCCTGCGAGAGGAAACATCCGCGGCAGCGGATCATCCGTCGGAGGACTCGTAAATAAATCGCGGCTTGCATTCTCGCATCGAGAAATGTGCGCTTCTCGTCGTGAGATTGATTTCATCGCGTTCGCGTGCCGCTCTCCCTGTAATTTCGACTGAGGCTTAAACGATTCGGCGAAATAAACGGGCCGTAAGTGACTTCTTGCAATTCCCGTACGACGTAGTCGCATAATTCACTCTCCGGTCAAAATCGCGCGCGAAGAAATGCGCCTCTTCTCGAGTCTATCAGAGCGTTGCGAACTTTCACGATGCTCGTGCCTTGTTTCTCTCCTCTCTCTCTCTCTCTTCGACTTTCTTTCCCGCCCGCTCATCGATCACGTGCGCGTGCAATCGCGCCGTAGGCGAACACGACTTCGACTTCGCCGAAGACAAATCGCAATTTGTTTATGTATCTTTCGAAGAGCGGGACAGGACTCCTCCGTGCGAAGGTTTCGGTCGCCGCCAAGATTTACCGCTGCTCCCGATTCTGCGGATATCAAAAGCAATTCCACGGTTTATCTCTCTCTGTCTCCCTGGCTCTCTCTCTCTCTCTCTCTTCCTCACTCGCTTCCCCTCCCTTCCCCTCTCTCTTCCTCTTTGTCTTCTCTTCAAACCCCGTGTCGATCCTCCATCGTTCTTTCGCCTCGCCTCCCTCGCGTCGTCTCCTCCATTGCGCTTTCGCTCTCGAGGTAATCTCCAAGAACTTCTGGAGATGGATCGTCCCGCGGGATGGAAACCGACGCCCGACTTTACCCGCGGCATTTACACAAACAACCGGGGAAACTACGTTTCCGTCGGTGCGCGCCACGGCTCTTCGGCTCACAATCAGCGAGAGAAATAATATTCAGAATAGTCGCGACTCACTGCGCGGCGAAGAAGCGAGTCGTGAACGCTGTCTCTTTCTCTCTTTCTTCCTAGAACCGGACAAATGAAATTCTCGGCTATTTAATGACAAGATGGCTAGAAGTGACGGCTAGTTAGAAGGGGCGGTTGTTCTAAAAAGTCTATTCGAAAAATTTCTTCACTTCAAGGATTCATCTGTATATGCGTACACAAACATCCAGATCATCCATCCCCTCCCCACAAATATTATATTATTATAAATATTTTTGAAAAATATATTCTTGCTTATTGTGTTGACTGTATATGATTTTGTGCCTTTTCTTTCTAATCAAACAGAACGCAAATTCATATATTCGAGTCATTTGTGACTCCCCTCCGCCCTTTTGTTCACGTCCTGCTATTTCACCTTCCCTTGCGCGGATTGACAGAGGTAAATAAATATTTTCTTTCGAAATGTATCATGCGACACGCATTTTCGGCTTCGCCGAAATCGGTCTCGAAGTCAATTCTCGAGGGCACCTTTCAGGAGTCGAACTTCCTGAAAGCCACTGTTAGAGAGAGCGAAGCTCCTGAGAGTTGCTCTCGGAGAGAGTAGCACCCGACTCCACTTCTTATCTTGAATATTCTCGCGCCATTTTTTTACGAGACTTCGCACGACTGGTTTCTAATGTTCGTAATTTGGAGTGAATTTTCTTGGACACCGTCGCGTGAATAGAAACTAGGTGAATGCCGCGGAAGCCTTTGCCCGGGCAACGTACTGTTTCATTAACGTACTCGAGGTAAATCAATAAATTGGAGCATTGGTGGATTTTCAGTCGCTTAGCGGCCGCGACGGCTGCCTTCCATTCAGCGGAGTCGACGAGGCGATGGCCCAAAGAAACGTATTTGCGTGTGGCTATCGAATCCACCGATGCGAGTTTACTTAATTATGCAAATTACTCCGGGGAATAATAATAACAATTGAAAATGTGTACGTGTGCGTGCACGTGTCACATCGCAGTCGGAAGCTTAATAGTATAAATTATTACAATTCAAAGTATTTCAGCGTTTATGAAATTTTATTTATTTTATTCCCTCTCTCTCTCTCTCTCTTTCGAAAACACACAGATGGTAGCGCATTAAATGAAAGAGCGCGGAAGGGAAATTTTCCCTTCTGTCGCGCTCGTGATTAAAATTACCGGGTCGCTGTTTTCATTCTCTAAAATCCTCGACCCCGTTCTTGAATCAAGCTAATTTAGTCGCGTTACCCCCTCCTCCCCTTACTCACCTCGGTAAGCCACCTCGCGCAAAACAAAATATCCCGTAGTTTTGAGAGACGGGAATCGTCACAGAATCGGGGTAAGGCGACGGGAAGTCGGTGGCTAAAGGGGAGGGCAAGACTCGGGCGAATGCCTGGAGGATGGAATAAGGGTTGTCGAGGACGATGTCAAAGCCCAGCCGAGTGGGCTTCTCTCGCCGGTGGCTCCGGTCGGCCGTGCGAAAAGTCCGGTCACGTCCACGGGTTCGTCCGGGGTGAGACACGGGTACACACCTTAACCTTTGCTTTTTCCCTTCGACCGCCTTCAAAGCCCTTTTGCTAAGGGCTTCGTTGCGGCTTTGGACGAGTCCGTCCTTCTTAACCCTCTCTCTCTCTCTTTCCCTCTTTCTGCGCGACGTGGCTACCGGGCTCGAAACCCGAAGCGCGATTGCATTCGTCTCTGCCGGCGCCTCGGGAACGACTTTGCGACGCATTAAGTTCAGCCACCGGTGCGATAACCTCTTACCTCACTCACCTACGGGGAGATGCTTTCCCGCTGGGTGATAAAGAACACGTGGCCGGGATCAAAGCGCTAACTGATTGAACTTAACCCGCGAACGCCGGCGGCCCCCGGCCCGATGACGCGCGAGAAATTATTTCCACGGTGGACGGGAAGTCGCTATCGGATCGCGAATCGCTGATCTACAGCGAGTACTCCGCTCGCGATAATGCTTCATCTGAGTGCACGGAGAGTTTTTTCGCGAACACCAACTGATCCGCGATAATTGCGCCAGAAATAAACGAATGCAACCGCCGGTTTTCCGCATTCAATTTGCCAGGTTTTAATATTTCAACGCACACGCCACGCACTAATTCGGTGCATTAAGAGATTTCCGCTGTCAATTATTTGATTACGATTCAAGCTGATCTTATTTCAAGCTCGATTCGATACAGCCGAGATACACTCCGAGATACCTGCGCTTTCGGATCGCCCGGGGAATAGAATCGACGTAGAGATTCCGAAACAAATTACGCCAAGTGATCCGCACAGTGACGAGAAAAAGCAGCGCGTCTTCCACCTATAGCACGAGTCGACGACCGGGGCGAAAAAAAAAGTCGGTGACACATCGCGCCGACGTCGAACTCTTTCGAGCGAAACAAGTCCGCGCGCGTTCGCTTGTTCGCTTGCCCGTTATTTAGTGCCGCGATTCGGTCGCGTTATTCGAACGGACACCCTCCGTTTGTTTAGCATTTTACAACCAACCACGGTTGCGCCGGCACGGCCGCAAACGCGTACACGCGACCGCACAGCGAATTTTGGAGCCGCATCGGAAAGAGCAGCCCTCATTTAGCGCGCTCGTGAAAGCGATCGCGACTAACGAGCGCCGATGAGACGCCGCTGCCATTCGGTAATTAAGTATCGGCGCGAAACGCGCGAGTTTTAATTAGAGTATTTTCCCGGCCGGGGTGCGCCCGCCCTTCGACACCGGTGCGATCGCGGAAAATCGGTTAGGAAATATTCAGTCCGCACAATAGTCGGTAAATCTCAAAATTGGTTCTTTAGCTTTACAAGTGACAAACAGAACTAAATGAACAAAAAATATTGGAAAATTTGTGGATCTGTAAATCCTTTTTATCGTTTTTAATCATCGTATTCAATTCATATGTATCTCCATCGCCGAATAAATCGGTAGAGAAGAAATATCGCTATTTGCTTCAGCAGCGTTGGTCATAAATCGATCAGGCGTAAAAGTGGCCGATCTAATCGCTCGGGTATCGCGCGTGCATTTTCATCAGGCATCGATTGCGACCAGGATCTTTTACATAGCGATAAACACATTGGAATAATACGTCGAGTTCTGCGAGTACAAAATTTTTACATGTTACAGACAGTACGTATTTAAACAATAATTGTATACAATATAAATATATCGTATATAACTCGTCAACTTTATTTGTTCCTAATAGTACACATTGTTTAACATTTTATTATTAAATTATGATACTTTTTTAAATAATATATGCTATTAAAATCAGGTCACTTAAAAAGATTATAATGTATTAAATTATATTAAATACCATTACATTATACATTATCTAATTGCATTGCATTATGTTATATTATATTAAGTTGCATTGCAATATATCGAAATGTGATAGAATGTATTAGAATATATTACACTGTAATAGGCCGGTATTCATAGTTTGCCATCATTTGATAAATAATCATAGCTTCATGAATCTCTGATTATACGTCTATCTGTACACATTTCAAAAAATATTCATCTATTTAGCTGAATAGCAAATTATGGATACGTATTTGTAATTAATTATATTCACAATCAATTTTAGATCAGAGATAGACCACAACTGTTAACAACAACCTTAAATTGTATGATATTATATTATATTTTAATTTATTCTCTATTTTATATTGTATATTTCACGCCACTTCGTTCATTATGTGTTCCTGATACCAAAATGTGAAAATCAGAGAACCGGAAGGGAAATTCTCAAATTTTGCGGATTTTTAACAGGAGAGTAGAATAAGCGAGAAGGTAGTACGATTTGATTCTTGGCCACCTCTTCACTCATTGTGTTCTCCTGATACCAAAATGTGAAAAATTAGAGAACCGGAAGGAAAATTCTCAAATTCTGCGGATTTTTAACAGGAGAGTAGAATAAGTGAGAAGGTAGTACGATTTGATTCTTGGCCACCTCTTCACTCATTGTATTCTCCTGATACCAAAATGTGAAAATTAGAGAACCGGAAGGAAAATTCTCAAATTCTGCGGATTTTTAACAGGAGAGTAGAATAAGTGAGAAGGTAGTACGATTTGATTCTTGACCACCTCTTCGCTCTTTATGTTCTCCTGATCGCTCGAACGCGAAAATCCGCAGCGGAAGAATTCTAGTCTTGTAGATTTATATTAGGATAACATAATGAGCGAGGAAGTCATGAATATCTTTTTCTTAAAGAAAATATATTTGAACTAAAAATATTAATTGGAGGAAGATAATAATAAATAAGGAACAATAATAATTCTGTTTGAATAATATAAAAAGTTTATTCAGTTTAGAGAATTACATAAAATTACAACTTAATTATATATAATTATAACAGTACATTTCTGATACAATAACATCTATATATACAAATATAATATATATATATATATATATATATATTACTTAATACTTAAATATAAATATATATTAAACGCGCACACATACACCCACACAGGCACACACGCATACAATAATATTATATACATATGTCGTACGTACGTGCAATTTTTTTACCTAACTTTTGAGGTAGCTTTTTTCTCAGTCGAATGCAGAGATTATTTAGTCCGTGCGTCCCGACAGGGCGCTACGCGGGTATGTATCTTCTTTAATATATTCTGAGGATATCACGTTGAATATAGGTGTACAGAGACCGGCGTTAAAGTCTTTGCACATGAAAAGTTATAGTCTTTTATAGCGTATAATGTTTTTCTTATGGAAAACTCTGAAATGGTATAACTTCATGTATGAAGACATCAGCGCTGGTCTGTGGAGACGCGCATGCGTTTGCATTTATCCTACGACAAGAATCGTAATCTAACCTTAACCTAACATAATCTGACGGCTGATAGCATGTGAATGGAGGTAAGCCGTGTGACGTTATGTAACGCGGCCTTGTCCCCACTCCGGCGTTTTCAGTTGATCGCTGGGCCACGTGGATGCTTGACCACGCGGTCGTTCGTATTCCTCACGCACGCGCAGTATACAGTAGATACTGGTTTTATCTCGGAACGCGCGCTGTAGCGATCGAGAGCATCGCTCGATGTAATAATTAATATCTTTTCCGCTCCTAGAAATCGGTACGGCTTGAAACGGAATGGAAAGTTGAAACTCTCGCGTCCCTAATACGTAAAGAATCGTTCTGCAAAGAAAAACCTTAAATAATGAAATTATTGAATCGACGCAAAGTTTCGTTCTGTTTTTTAACCAATTCTTCGCTTAGAAATTTTTACGGATGCGGGATCACGCAGCTACCAGTGAGATGGCATGTCGTCGAACAAAATCGGCGCATAATTAATTGATTGATTGTATTTTAAAATAATAAATGTCACATGTATATTTGAATAAGAAACGGGACGAACTTTTGCATCGACCCAATAGATTGAACGAGCATGAGAGGAAGTATCAGTCGTCCTCAGATTATAGTGAAAAATGTTCTAAGATAGGATGAAATTTTCGATTGAAACGGTAATATTGCGTGAAACTTCACTATTTTGTCTCCAATAGATATCAAATGAAATTGAAACAAATAATAATGCGAGTTTGTTCTAAGTTTGATGTCTATGAATATCAATTTAATATCTACATGTACTTTTTTACGATAAATTATTGAACTCACATTACTCGATCCCACATCTCAAACTGCTCGAGGTCGAGCCGTAAACTCCGAATCTGTCGATCGTCATGTTGGAATACATTAATTGACATTACGAATTTGACGCGAACGTGTAATTCCGTTAGATCTCGCGTGTGCACGAACTGTGCGCGACAACAATGATTTAGAATGTGCGTTTGGGATTAAACCGGCGTGACACGGCACGCCATTTGTTTTTATTTTCGTTCATTTACACGGTCTCGCATCTTTTTATTAGAATACACGGTATCCGTGTTAATTATATTCTACTGTATTATTTTCGTCGTTGTGCACAGCAAGTCCGACATCGAGCCGCTCGAAATCGCGTAAGTTACGCCCCTTAAATCTATTTTACGCGCGTGCAATAAATATTTACTAATGTCATTTTTTATTTCCACTATTATAACACATTCGCGCGCATGACATTTGTTCCGTTTTCTATTTATTTCGTTGCGTGTTTGCGCGGCTCAGCATATGAATAAATCGTGCTAAGAGTTACGAGAGAACGACAGAACAATTATCTCTAATGGATCTGTCGAATTTATCAGAATAATTGATACGGTCGTAAAATTGTCTCAATCAGTCCATTCGTCAAATAAATTACTATCGACGAATATTTTATCGTAATTTCCGGTCGTATTGCGTCTATTCCCGTTACAGCGATAAATTCGAAATCGCAAAACTCCAAGAAGTGTTTTCAGAATTCGAGAGGCGAACGTGAGTCTCTTGTACAGAAAATATAGACGTTCACGCCGGCATTGTGTTTGCGTCATTGTACCGAATTAAGAACGTCGCAATGACCGACATTCCGCCTGGCAGCACTAAACTTAGAAATGCACTTAAGCGAATCAATAAACACGTTTCGAACTTTGCGAATCTTCTCGCTCAACCTTTTCGCCGCCCGACGCCTGAATGCGAAGTTTACTCGTATCGAACTTATTGTCGAAGCCGGTAATACTCGAAGATATTTTCATTGTCGCTCCTTCATCCACGCGAGTGAACTTGGAGTGATAAAAGGACTTTGCTTATTAAAAAGCCATGCTCACCGGCCGGTTATTTAGTCGAAATTAGATTTCGTCAAATTGTATTCGCGTTAATTGAGATTTAGATCTGTCTTATTTTCTCCTGTAAATATTTGCCGACGTTAAAAATCTCGAAGATCTGCTCTCGTCGCGTTGCACTTATTTTTTAATATGAGATCCTTTTAGCGAGACCGGGAGAAGTTGAATTCGTGATATGTATGCTACATTAAAAAGAGTAGCTGAATTTGAACAAAAATAAATACACACGCACGCACGCGCGCGCATATATACACACTGTAAATATATACGAAACACGGCATGCGACTGGATTAATAAAATTGCAATACGACCTCATTTTTCTTCTTAAAATTCATGAATTTTCGTCGGATGTCGGTCCGCAATATTACATTTTCCTTTGGGATCGCGCTCTCCCGTCGTATTTTGAAATTCACCACATGTAACGAGGAACGGCCGCGTTGCCTTCGCGATATATGCGGGTGCGTGTGCGCTATTTGCCTGCATGCGCTAAATTTTAAGTGTCACCGTCGGAAGTAATCAATTTGACGTCGCAGCCATCGACGGCAATATCAGCACGCGGGCACGCGTGTCCTGATTTTCAATCATATATGATACATACAAAAAGCGCATTTCCCTTCGTGACTGTAAACGCATCGCATGCCGGGCAGCCCGGGCGCACAGACTGCACTGCAAACATTCGAACGCGCTTGCGAAAGCAGTAAAGGAAATATCGCTGAAAGCATAATTCCACTGTGTTATTCCGGAAAAATCCGGCCGGCACCTTGCACGATGCAAAAACGAGGGAAACTAGTTTCTCACGCTATCATCATGCACGCGATCTGGCCCGGGGAGGGAAAAAAAGGAAAAAGAATTTATTCGACGATAAAATGGGTCGATCGGATGCATTTTGCATCGCAAAATACCTCATCGAATCGTTTTGCTTCGCGCGCTCGAAATTATTTCTCCTGCCGTGCGTGGACGCCCGTTATTTGGAATATCCATCTTTTTATCTTGACACTTCCATTCTTATCCGTCCATTGAATTGTTCCGCTAAATCAGATCAGAATTTGATATATCCGAAAGATGATCGATTCCCTTTGGTGCGTTTCAATGTTATTTTGATATTCGTGCGCTACAGACTCGCAGAACCATGTAATTGAAGTTATATCCGTCTTGATAGCTATCCGAAAGCCGCCCGTAGTTTATTATCCTTTCTCGAGGCGTTTAATATCCCTTCCTCTCCTCGCTCGATTCACGCTAATCGATCCGGCTGGCCGAATCGATTGGCCCAAGGTTCGACGCAGCAACTTTCGGCCGCGGGTTTGTCGGCCGAAAAGAGTAGCCCGCGACGGTGGCCGTTAAAGGGTGGAGGGAGCGAGCTGGTGGGGTGATCAGGCTCTCTCCAGAGTGAGCGATTACTGCCATCGGGAAAATTCGTCCAGTCCAATTTCTGTCGCACTCAAGGGCGCGAGTCGGCGAAAGAGAAAGAGAACCGGGAGACAAACGGAGTTCGAGGGAAAGAGAGAGAGAGAGAGAGAGACAGAAAGAGGGGATGGAAGTACGAATCGAGTCGGAAGAGATGCGTCAGGGCGAGGTGGGCATGAAAAAAGGGAGAGAGAGAAAGTCACCTCGCGGTGGACGAGGAGATTGGCATTCACGGTTAGTGAAGCTCCGGTGGTCGCGAATGGAGAGTGCAGGGTTTCCGACCGGCCAAGCGGGGGCGCGACGGGGAGGGAGTGCGCAGCCGGGGGGATGCACCTATCGGGCACGGTCGGTCAATTTAAACCGAAAATACAAAAAAGTAAATTAGCCGGACAGAACGACCGTTCGGTGGTTTGCCGGCCGCTCACTCCACCGGCGCGACACGGCGCGACGCGACGCGCGCGCGCGTCACGTGTGTCGGATCGTGCGGTGCCTGTGGTTCGCGGATTTTACGGATACCCGGTATGTTATTACAGGACACAGCGTGCGACACGGCCGCACGTGTGTGCAGGCCGGCGATCGAATGGGTTTTGCCGGTCTCGATGATTCACCATTATGTTGATGCATCGTACGAACGTTCTCTTTAAGAGCGCAGCTGTATTGCGTTTTGTTGCGCGTGAAATGCGCGAGAATTTGTATTCGATCGTGACTCGTGGTCGTGACTCGGTGGTCCGTCGGTTGTGTCTAGAACGAACCAACCGTCTCGATTTCCCCGGGACATCCCGATTTTCGGCTCTCATTAGAGGCGTTCCAGAAACGGGATGCCGTTTGTCACAATGTTTCACTTAACGCAAAATAAGCAATACAAAATATAATGAAATATTTTACTAAAATTCATCAACCCCTCATAAACTGCGAGCGCCGCCGATAAGTGTCAGATGAAAGGTCTTTGCCGTGTGCGAACAGTACTCAAAGGCGCTCAACGCTAACGCTCCTCGCATGTGAACAGTAACCTTTTGACTTGATCGTTTATACTAAAACGTTGTAAAAAGTAAATGTAACTCCGTTTTTAGACTGGAAAGATGCATTTTTTTGTAATAACGGGTGATATTTAAATGGGCATATTTAAATGGTGTTAACGTACTGTTATGAGTATTTTCGAATAGTAAACACGTACATGCAGTGCTGTGTAAATTTAAGGTGCATAAATATACATTCAGCTACGAGTATAGAATACTTGTTTAACACTCGTAAGCACTCACGTCGCACATTTTGAAATAACACGAGTAAATGTACAACTCTTCTCTCTATTAACGTGCTTTTTTCCGTATTGAAACGAAACTGAGCAAAAGAGGAACGTGTTAACACGCTGTCATTCATCAACTGGAAAATGAATATTGAAGACGGACAATCTGCTTAAAAATACTCATGCATACTTGCGTGCACTCGTGGTATCCCTTCGTTTAACAAACCGTGCACACCTGAGAGTGCGAGAAGCGAATATAATATATAAAAATAGGTAGAACGTGTTAAAAATGGACCAAAAACGGGACATATGAGAAGTAAAAACGGTGAAATATTTTTATAAGTTATGTATAAATATACACATGTACACTGAAAAAAAAAAGAAGTAGCTCCCACAGCTGAGAACTAGCTCTCACGGGGGAAAAAATTAGCCGTCCGTATAATATAACGAAAATTTAATTAATTTAGCTAATTTTTTTGTCCCTGTACCTAGTTTTTAGCTTCTATAGCTACTAAAACTAGGTGTGGTAACTAAATTTCCGTTACATTACATGGTCAGCTAATTCCTTTTTTCCGCATATATATATTTGTATATACATATGTATATACGTGTATATGTGTATGTCTATAAGTATAAACATGAAATGCCGTTAATTCCTCGAGACAGACCGCGTCGATGAGATAGTACCTCGAAGCAGGTAATCTTCGGGGCTGGATAAACCCCCGTCGACAGTTCTGCCTCCCGGCGTCGAGGAATGCTATTTAGCAGCTGTATGGTAGCGATCGCTGTTATTGGCCATCCGGTGGCGCGATGGATCGATCGAATGTTTTCAATATTAAATTCACCATAGCATCGGACAACGCGCGCCGCGCCAGGGCCGTGCCACACAGCGCGGGCACGCGGCAAATATCTAGGGGCGACACTTTTAAGCAAATGTGCATACAAATGAGCGCCCTGGGCTCGCGCCGGGACGCGAATGCAAACGAATACGCTTTCCAGGATGGTACGCACGCTCGCTTTCAAATCACCCTGTATTCAGCCAATTATCGAACGCTCGTACCAGCACCCCGTAAACCTTCCGTTTTGATCGGTCCGCCTAACGCGAAATATTACTTCGGGGCGATTGTAATTTCCGTAATAACAACGACGACTACCCCCGCCTCCCGGTCGCGATTCTCTCCCGTCGCCGCTGTTTCTCTGATAAAGATGGAAATGCCGATCGATCGGCGCGCTTCCTGACGGAGCGTAGAAATATGTACTTCTAAATAGCGATACTCTCGACGAAGGCCGTCGATCATTTCATCCGCGCGAGAATATAATATCCTCCCGCGTCGGGTATCGTAATATGTATCGGGCGTGCGGAAATCTCGGAGCAATTGGCGTATGGTCAGTCGCAAAAAGATTGCAAACGCTTCTTCTTCGTAAACTATTAAAGTATAAAGGCCACGAAGAGCCGCGCAGTTGTATTAGCGCTGACCATACATTCCCTCCTACTTGCGAATTGACTTTTTTCCGCGGCGGAAGTCGATCTTC
This sequence comes from Dinoponera quadriceps, assembly GCF_001313825.1. NCBI lineage: Eukaryota > Metazoa > Arthropoda > Insecta > Hymenoptera > Formicidae > Dinoponera > Dinoponera quadriceps. The sequence goes on along the minus strand of NW_014554665.1, from coordinate 274,429 downwards.
TCTTTCCGATAGGGAATTAAACAGAAAATGCAATTGTCTCTCTCGAGATGCTTCAAAATTGCTTATTAATATACTTAATTTGTCGTTCTAATGAGCAACTGAATCCCCAGAGGATCACCGGAAATTCCAACTTTTAATAAGGTTTATTTCATGATTCCTGCCAAGAGGGGAAACGTAACGAACTGTACTTTACGGGAGTCTGATGAAAGCTCTTCGCTTTTGTTCGGCTGTATTTGCGCGCGCGCGCGATGCCGCGGCATATCAGAGGGCCGGGCGAGAAACGATCGATGATCTCGCCGGGCCGCAGGGATGATTTCACTTCCGGCGAACGCCGGCGGGCTGGCTCCGTCGAGGGCAAGATAAATAGAGAGAGAGAGAGCGTAGGTCGGAGAACACTCGCGGTCTTTATTTGCGCCGCGGTCGTACCGCGGTCGGGCATGATTAACAGTTGTTCCGAGTGTTGTTTTGCTGCGCGTTGGTTTACCGGCTGTAACGGCGCTCCACGGCCGTATTAAAATGCACGAGAGTCGGGCCGGAGAAAATCCCGAACGGCGGGGATCTTACGAGGAGGGAGAAGGGAGGAAGGGACGATGCCTCAGTTCCTCTTGCTCGACGCCAAGGTCATTCGTAGAGATACCGAGGAAACGGACGTCTGAGGTCGCGCACAGCTTGTAGCTCCGCCGTTTAATTAGATTATTTAAGTGACGCCGGGCCGCTTCTGTCGCCGGGCGGCGGCTCTCGTTTCGTTCGCAACACCGGATAGCGGCGTCGCCTTTATACGAAAACTTTGCTTTCGAGTGCGGCACAAAGGCTGCCGGGCGACCGAGGGAATTCATTTAATATCGATTTTCTCGAGGACCTTCGATGCATCTCGTTCCCCTCGCTCGTTCGCAGTCTCCCCCTCCCTCCCCTCCGCCGTCTCGCCCAACTTCTGGCCGATATATCCGAAAGCACGCCACCTCTAATATTTCCTTTGTAAATCAAGCGCGCTCTGGGTTCGTGTGAACAAGTAATTCTTTGGCGGCCGGTAGTTATATTGGGGTCGCGTTTCAAAACAATACCGGTTTTACGGGAGTTTGCTGTCGTGTAGGGGCCGCGATTGAGAGCAATAACGCGATTTTCGATTCCGCCGAAGACCGGCCGGCACTTCACACAGAGTGATTGCTTTCACACGGCGGGGAAAGGTTAAAGGTTGACATCGTCTCCCGATGAAGATTCAGTTACCGCGCGGCAAATTGGTTAATTCGCGAGCTAAAGGCTCGCGATCACGTCTTCTGACGCCTGTTACCACCCGATCGTGCTTCCGTAATTCGCCATTAATTAACGCGCGTGCCGTCGCGCTCCACTTGCCGATTTGCCGGTGGAAAAATATTCCGCGACATCGAGACCCTCTCCCGCGTTTATTTCGCCGATTATTTACCGCGGGATTTAATCCGCGGAGTGTATCCACCGCAGCGGCGTGTAAGTGCACCGCCGCTGGAGAGATGCTCGGCTAACTGGCCGAAACTCCTTTCCCCCTATATATTTCCGTTGGTAACGATTCGCGGTAAGAGTTCCGAAACGAGGCGGTGCTGCACGGAACTTTTTGAAAATTTATTACGCCGGTCCTCGGCATCGATAGCGGGCATGCCGTCTCTCCTTCCCCCATCTCTCACTCTCTCTCTCTCTCTCTCTTTCTATCTCGTAGAATATCGCTGATTCATCGATAACGTAAATAGAAGTTTAATTAATTCGCCGCTCGTTTAACTCGGCTGACAGGTCGACGGAAAGGGGGGGGGAGCGGAGGGGGACGAGTGAGACGGCGGGAGAAGGGGAGGGATGGGACAGGGATTACGCCCGGGAGAGACGGTATAAGGGATGCTTTAAGCTCCGGCGTAATATACCCCCGCCTCTTATGTACGAGCCGGCTCTAGAAGGTGGTTATACGAACCGGCGGGGTCAGCAGATAGAAACTCGTCCGGATCGCCCAAGGATCGGCCCGGGTCGTCCGCGGAATGCAACAACTGACACTCGTAGCCGCTCGAGTTGCTGCGAATTTCGATAAATATATACCAGCCATTCCCGCGCGCGCCAACGGGCGTTTACGTTGATCGGCAAAATCGCTCGCTCGTCTCCCGACGGCGCGGCTATTAACTCCCGTGCCGCGTGTTTCAATTAATTATTTACCGAGTTGATCCGGTCGAATTCGGTCGTGCTGGACGACCCATATGAGATTTTCGGCGTTTTCGTGCATTTTAGCAATGGAATCCGGCCGGTATCTTAAATTATGCCTTCGGACGGACGAATTTCGAAGAAAACGCGCGCGCGCGCGCCCGCGTAATAACGGCCGTTTCGGTGGAAAATCGGGCAGATGTTTTTCCCCCGCGAGCGCCACGGATTCTCCCGCAACATCAATTTGGGAATTAAACGCGATGTAATCAGGTGGACGTTGCGCGATATTGATTAACTTGCGGATAATCCTGATTACCGGCGAATACACAATTACGTTTCTCTTGCATCAGGTGCTATAAATTAATTGGTGTGGTTGGAGTTACGTCGGCCGGAATTATATCAATGTTTAACTTGCCGACAATCACTCGGCTGTTGCACGTTAAAAGAAATTGACTTACCGGCGATACCGTGGGATAGTACACGGGCCCGATAATTCATTATCAAAAGTGGCGTTGCGAGTTTACTCGCGATGAGTACTCTTTAATGAGACCGAGAGAGGGAAAGAGCGATAGAGAGAGAGGGAGAGAGGGGGGAAGGGAGGAAGGGAGCATAAATTATTTAATAAACTTCGGCTCCGGTGTTGAATTCGACCGTACAAGGAAGGCGGCGTTATTCCGGCGAATGAATCCTTTATCTCGAAAGCAGCCTGCATCGTCACTCATTGCTTATACGACGGTCCGCCGTATATTTCAGCGGAGGTATCGATAGCATACGAGAAATAAATGTAGAGTTCCTTATTTATCATCCAATGCTCTTAGCGTTACGCTCGTTTCGTCCCTTCAATTCGCGAGTCGGCTCCATTCAATCGAATTAGAAAGACGGTCGGTGGTTGATAAACGTTCGTAGATAAGCCTGGATAAAGATGGAACGCCTCAGAACTCTCACTCACTCACACTCTCTCTCTCTCTCCCTCCCCCCCCCCGTGCTTTTTCTTCTTTCTTCTTGTCTGAAGAAGTTTGCGGTATCGATGACGTGACACGCCTTGGTTCTCGCTAATGAAACTAGCGGGCTGAAACCTACCCATCTATAATTGACCTAAAACCTCGTTTCGCAGAAACGTCGCGCTGCGCGGTGACACGCCGAAATTAGAATGGTTATCGGGAGACTCGAAGGATTAAAATAGCTGTTTCCCGGGGGGGGGGAGGGAGAGCTAGCGCGCTACGTCACAATGCGAATGCGATCCTCGAGCCGGAAAATCAATTATTATTACGCGCGCGTTGCGCGATGTCCCCCTAAGGGAGAGACTTTGATCGGGTTCGATGTGAATTTTCAGCTTTTCAATAGGTGGATCCATAAGTCATGGCGCGAGATACGGATGGGGGCCGGCAATATTCCTGCGCGAGCGGATGGACAACGATTCTTTACTACCGCGGAACGTCCTTTCGAATTTACGGTAATACGTATCGCGGTGGCACGTAAATCTCCGCGGCGGACGCGGCGATTCGCGGGAAATTGGAAAAGCCGTCCGTGGCGATTGGTGATTCATCCCGTTCCCGCCCGCCGATGCATATTTTAATGACGGATGGAAGGAGGAGATATTGTCAGCGCCGGTCCTCCACGGCGCATCAGTCGACAGCGGTGACCGCCGTCTCTCCCTCGCGCGCCGTCGCCCTCTTCTTCGCCGTCGCCCGTTTCCCTCCTCATTACCGGCGATCCGCTGAATTTCGCGAGAATTACGACGGGCGATTGCTGTCAAAACTCCGGGGGAGAGATCGTTTCTGTCCTTAGGCAGCTGTACGAGCTTGTTACATCGGGGGACGTAACGCCAAAGCGAGCCGTCCCCCCGACTGTCGAAATTACGACTTACACCGACGGAACGCGGTCACACACTACGTCTTCTTCCCGCAATCGAGACGGGAAATTATTTCCCGTACACGTCGCCCGCGTCATTCAATATCGCGAGATACGTGCCCCGCGGAAGATTTGATCATTCGGAGCGAGGAGTTTTCCAGCGACGGTGTCGCGAGAGTTTAAAAGTAAATCGTAGGAGGGTCGTTCATCATTAACCACAGGCTGAGCACTAAGACTCTCGTCGTTCTCCACGGCTGAATTTGTTGACTCAATCGTTTACGTTCGAGCTAGTTGATGCTATCTGTGAATCACCGATGAAGCACATATCCTCCGTTCCGCTCCGAATCGGGTTATTGTCAATGCAGTATGCTCCAGTTAATCGATAACTGCGCAAACCGTGTTCAGAGAGCATTCCTAATGTATCCATTGTCTTTGAGCAGATGTGTCTCTCTCTCCATCCCCCTGTCTTACCCCCTCTCTTCTTCCTTGTCTCTCTCTCTCCCCCCCCCCCGCATCTTCATATCGTTCTCTGTGTCTACTGCACGAAAAGGCACGCTCCCAGGATAATTCAGGACGTAGAGTTGCTTTCGTCTAATTTCCCGTGCCGGTTTATTATATGCGCGTGTGAACAGCCGCGTGCGTGTCACGTACATACGCACGTATGCGACGTAATAGAACTCGACACGGTTGTCACTTAAGTTTCGGGCGGCATCGTGCCGACGCGTTCGCGATTAATCCCGCGGTTATCTGGGACGAGCCGTGAAATCATCAACGAGGCATCGCCGAAGTTTCGCTCGTATTGGCGGAAAGAGCGATAGAGAGACGTCGGTGCAATCGTCACGTTGACAAACTTTGGCCGCCACCGCCGCCGCGACTAGTCCGCTCCCTCGATTCCGCGATTAAATGCTTGACAATGTGTATCGAATGCGCGAGACGTTGTTGATGCAAACTACCAAACGGTTCTCCGAGCTCAAAGAGAGATCTCGAGCTGATCTCGATTCCATCGTGCGCCACGCATCGCGGATTGATTAGGGCTAAACGTTAAAGAGAGACCGGAAGGATTCCTGCGGAATAACACGTTATTGTAGAAATTATTATAAAAATTATTATGTAGAAATAGAGAAGTCGAAATGTCACTAAACGACGAGGGAAATAAAACGTGATTTCTGAGGAATTGATCGGCGGATAGTTTTAGAATTGTCATTTTATTCACATCTTATTGGTTGAAAACGTCTGAAATATTAACGCTGGACGAACTGTATGCATCTTCACCGGATTTGTCATTAAATCTATTTACGTGTTCTATTTCAGTGACAAGATACAATTGGATATTTATTTAAATGTACTCTCCAAGATATGATTTCAAGTGTTATCGATGTTTTACCTGTAAGAGAGAGAGAGAGCGAGAGAGAGATTAGTTGTACGAATTCGATTTCGGATTATTATTATTAAAGATACGACGTCCGACGAGTAAAATTGAATCGACTGTTTAATTAAGAAGATTTGCAACATTAAGGGGGTTGAGCGTATTTGTCTTCGAGCGCTGCAAATTAAATCAAAATTTCGAAATTGCCGCCCAGGTTAAGCAAACTTCGCGCGTCGGTTGGAGGAGACACCGCTGTTACGTTTTCCGCACATCTTTCAGACGGCGTGCATTTTTCGTTGGATGCCAATTTATAAAATGCACGAGCGACACGTCGCTCGGCTTTTCCGTGTCGAAGACAGCTTCTACGGGGTAAATTATTCAAACTAATGGAATCAGTCGCAATCGAAAAGTGCCACGGTGCTTTCAGAGATAGCATACTATATACCAGCGGGTACCCTTCCGGCGTGCGACTCCGGCGTCCCGGACGCGCGGAAGGTGACACTGAATATTAATTATTGGCTGGAAGGCGATCGGACATAAGGCACGAAGATATTCGATTAATCTCGATCTCGTGGAAGCTTAATCGAGTCTCCGGCGTCGTCGGTGGGGTAGGCAAGACGAGGACTGCTCGCGGAGAGGAACGCGACGGGGAGGGTCCCGAGTTGGGAACTTATGTTCCGCAGCGTGTGGCAAAGTTGTCGCGCGCAATCTCGAGATTGCAGAAGCGGAACGTAGAAGGAAGGAAGAGAAGAACGCGCAGAACGGAGAAAGAAACAAGAAAAGAGCGGAGAGAAGAGAAGAGAAGCGAGGCGAAGGTGAGGGCTGCCGAAGCGAGAGAAAACGGAGGGATGAGTGAGAGGGAGCCGGGCGAGCGAGCGAGCGAACAGGGGCGGAAGAGAGGGAGGGGGAGTGTAAGCGAAGAAATGGCGCGATGGAGTCTATCCGTAGGTACGCGCGACTAAATGAAAGGAATGTAAATCATAAAAAGTTACGAGCTTTTAAATCTCCTACAAGGTGGTGCACGTTCGCTTTAATTACCTTACATCTCTCATTCCTCCCCCGAGCCTCCCTCTCGACGGGAGGGCGGTCTCAACCCCTCCGAGAAGAGAACTTCCTTCCTCCTTCTCGTTCTCGTCTTCTCGCATCTCCCTCTCTTCCTTCTTTTCTCTCTCTCTCTCTCTCTCTCTCGCTATGTCCTCCGACCCTCTTCCTTCGCTCGTTCTCTCATTTGCATTCCTCGAAAACGGATATCTCTTGGTCCTTTTCGAGACCCTCTCTTTCCTCTGCCTTCCTCTTCCCTCTCACGCCGAATGGCAGCTCTTTCGCTCGTGGAAACTCCCCGCCGCGAATAGATCACCTTCCGGACCGTACGCTCTTGGGGATAATTAGCTACGTGGCCGTGCCGCACTCACGTTCTGATATGCGGTGTGTACTACGAAGAAGGACGAGGAGGGAAAGAACGATAGGACGGCGGGAAGACGAGAAGGGACGGCGGGGAGAGAACGAGAGAAAGGGAGTGGAAAGGAAGAGAAGGACGGGAATCGGGAGCTCGAAGCGAGAGCTGGAAAAACCATACGTACACGTTGCACGGTCGTTATTAACGTCACCGCCGAGGGATTTGCTCGCAAATGCTGCTCCGTGAAGATATGCAATCTTGCCAGGAAGAACGGCTAGAGGGGACGTGGAGGATTGCTTTCTAAGTGATTGTGAGATAAGTGGAGCGCTCCTTTTCGCCCTGCTGCCTTTGCTCGGACGACCTTAACTCCATAAGGACGATGAACTATCGCGGTTGTATATCGACCGCGGTGCTTTCTACGGATTTGAGCCTCACGACGATCTCCTTTTACGCACGATAACGCAGTGTATTTTTATGCGTTTCGCGCGGTGATCTACAGCGTAACGGGGAATTTCACGTATTCGATATGAATTCGACCGAAAAAATGGTATTCTCCGCGCGGGGGGTGTTGGTGTTTATGTTTAGTCGCCGTCTTGAGACGAAGGAAGTTAGACGTACACCGGAGTGCAGCGCGCGCCTGCAATAGACGAAAATGTGAAAATGTGAAAACAAGCAATTTTCGTAAAAGTTTTGTCGTATTTCGTGATCTTGCCACACTTGAATTGCTCGATGAAATACGGTAATATGTACTTGTATAAAAATTACATTGTTTGTCAGTTGTTTTAAAAGAAAGTACCAGGTTATTTTATAGTTCAGAGGTTAGAATTTTTCCCGGAAAAAAATATGCTCGGGGCAAGTGTACGCGGGTAAGTGTACGCGGGGTAAGCTGGAAAAAAGACAAAGAAGGTAGAAATAGAGGAAAAAGTTCCTATGAGAGAATTAGTCCCTAAAAATCCAGGCCCTTCTGACATTAGTTTTAAGAAGCGCTCACAGAATAAAGAGGAAAAGAGATGAGTACTTTTATCCATTCTGCCACGAAAAATTTGAGGGACCATTTTTAAAAGAGTGAATGGAACGCATCTAATGTAAAAAATGGTGGAATGTGCAATGCTCAACCTATGAGAGCGATATTTTGGCATGCGATTTGTACATTTAAAATTGTAAACTCACTTGCCCAACATTCATGCGCATACTTATCCCGCGATGCAAGAGTACGCATCTTGAATTATGTTTCCTTTTGTTGAACTACAAAGAATTGTAAGGCTTTACGTTTGTTTTGATTTTTAACTTGGTTTAATAAAGAGCTTAAAATAAAATAAATATCAAATAAAAGCTTTTCATTTGTTCGTAATAGAAGATAGAATTTTAAAGTATGCTTACCCCTAGTGACTCTAATTGAGATTTTTCGGTAATAACGAGTTTTGTTAGCTTGAAAAACCGTATTAGCGAAGAAACACGTGCAATGGGCCGCAGATTGCGCGCGAACTAAATAATAATTAAGAATAATTGTGCTGGCCATGCACCTACTACTAAAAGGATCGACAAAGTAATACCGATTTACGTTTCGGACAACATCAAAATGGCGAGGTTAAGTAATTATATTTACCGAGCGTATTCGAGCAGTAAATTCATTATGAAATCCCTCCTTCGCTTCCTACCGTAGAGCCCTGGGGAGAGGAATGCAACCCTTGTTTATGTTACGAGCGATGTTCGGGAGGGTCATATTGCCGTGCACCAATCGAGTATCTTCAAAATTTCATGACGTCACAGTGCTTACTCGAGAACTTGTCGAAAAGTTATTTACACCGTCTATCCTTGGCAGGAGCTTGTAAATTGCTTTAAATATACGACGTATCGTGGCTAGTAATACACAGAAACGTCCCAAAAACTTGTCAGCTCGTGTAATCTATTACCGTGGTATCTCCGAGACGAAGAGATTTCGCTTTGTTTCTTTTTTCTCTCAGCGTAATATTTTTACAGATTATCCGACATCAAATTAACGCGCGTACGATCTTTCCTTAAATTAATGCGGCGAAAATAGCGCGTCTTTAAATTCCAGTTTCCAGCCGGTGACTATATTTCACGTGTAAAGTTTCGGACGTGTAATAAATTACAGGTGGATCGTGTCGCTTATACGAAAAGCTATAAAATTTAGGGGGAAGGAATTAATTAAAAAAGCGCCGAGGCATTATTCATTTGCGCCCGCGCGAAGATTAAAATGATGCATAAACGCGAACACGTCCGATACGGCATAAATGTCAACGGACACATTCTCGTGTCGTAAAAGTACGCGCGCATGTGCATAGCGCCGATCGCCTATCGTGATTATTCGTAGACGAGAGAAGGACATGCTGGCGCGACAGAGTAATATATAAAGGGTTGTAATACGTTACGGGAAGGGAAGGGCGAGCCCGAAGGATGGATAGGACATGCGTCATGGGGTGACAGCCGGAACAAATGGAATCTGAACCAGCAATCCTCCGCGCTGTAAACTGCTTATGTATTGGAATATCTCGGATGACGTTCAGCGACGATCTAATCATATTTTAAGTAATGGAGATCTCTCTCCTCTGTTCCCAAAACTACTCTTATCGAGAAATGCTCGTCTAAAAATTTTCGATCGAACAAGTCTCCCGCGCGAGGATTTCGCAAGTTCGCAACTATCGTTCGAATTATTTGTCACTTATTATTAGATCTTTCGATGTTTCTCACGAAACGGTCGCTAATCGGAGAGAAGTACTGCGAGGTACTCTCCGGAGGAGGATGTTTCGGGTTCGTTGATTTTTCGAGACTTTCCGCGAGAAAGAAGACGGAGAGAGAGAGAGCAGCGACTCGCCTCTCTGTCAAAGGGAGATGGCGCGAAATCGACTTAACAATGAACAAACCGGCGGCGAAGGACGAGAATCCGAAATAACGAAATCAAAGCGCATCCGGAGTGGGAATGACCTCGTTCCCGGATCTGTTTCCGGATCTGGGTTAGACGAGACTTCGAAGCTTCGGGCTTCGCCTGTCGGATGGCCTGTGTATATTATTCAAGCGTCTTCTACCTCCTTTGGCACCGCACTGTATACCCGAGCCAGTCAGTTCTGACCTCACGGCCCGTTGCTTCCCTTACACAAGCGAGCGACGTCGCTCTCGCAGCCGAGGTACGCCGTAATAAAGGATACAGATTCGCCCCGAAAGATACCACCGGCTCAAAAATCGATGCATCGCCTCGATTCCTTCGCCGACGAGAGGATCATGAATTTTTCTTCACGCGACATTCCCCGACGACGACGACTACTACTGTTCCCGCTCGTTTAAGATCACGTTAAACGCGCAAGATTGCATTCCCAATTTGCGGAAGTTGTTGCCGAGTCCTTTGCAACCTCAGCGATTATTCAAATAAGCGTTGCTTACGCGTTGTTTGGATGCCCGAGGAATTTACGAACTTCTACTTAACTCCCATAACTGCTATGATAGCTCTGTAGTTCGCGCGTGATTAATTAGCGTATCCATCGCCGCTACCACCCACCTCTGTGTTATCCTCTTTCTGCATACTTTATCGGGCAAAGAAAAATACGTTCTTCCTGCTCTTTTTAAGGATTCTCCGTAAGTTCTTAAAGAAAGGGATTTCCGCGCAACGTATACTCCGTGTAACCCTCCGTTACCTCTCTCTCTCTCTCTCTTTTTCTCTCCCTCGGCGTATAAACTTCGTTGTACCGATTTTTTCGTACGATATTAGTTGAGAATCGTAGTCACCAGTATGACGGTGTATTACCCGATTCCCTGGGAATTCATTCGCGAACCGAGCGTCGAAATGAAAAACGATTACGAACGGGCCGTCGGCACACCTGTGCATTTGTCCTCTGTCCTCTCCCCGTATTAAGAATTTCACCGCGTCGTTTGTTCACCCCTCACCTCATCGGGAAACTTCGTGAACTTTCGTCCCGTTCCGGCGTCCGCGGAAGGATTATGCCCGAACGAGCCGCCAGGCTCGTATCTCGCGTGTCTCGGCGCGAGAGGGATGAGACAGGGGGATCAAACAATCGTCGCGAATTAGCGGCGGGAAAATCGCGACACAATAGGAGGACAGCGACAGCGCGGTCGGATGCGCAAAAAAGGGAGACGTGGAATAGAAAAAATATGTAACTTGTTGACACGGATGATCCCGCCGGGCCGGAATGCGATTATGCAGTCAAATGAGATTGTGGCATATGCATGAACCCGGCCCCGGGGTCTCCCTTCTCGCGCTCCGCCACTGCGCCTCCCCTCGATCTCCAACCCCTCTCGCGTTCCATTCTCCCTGCACGCTCGTTCTCTTATGACCTCTCTACATTTGTCCGGAATTCACGTACTAAGGTTAAGGAACTGCTTCTTGTTGCTCTTATATCGTATGCAATTTGCGACGCGCTGTTGACGGAATTTCACGACGGAGAGGGAAAAGGAATAGAAGAGAGAAGTAGAAAGGAAGGTAGAAGAAAGGAAAGAGAGAGAATGAGAGAAGGGGGAAAAAAGACATTTTAAATGATAAAAATATTGAGTAGGATAAGCGATTGAGCGAGAAAGGGAGGCCGGGTTTCCATTTCCTAGCAAATCACGTCCCGGCCGAACGTTATCGAAAAGAACGAGGGGAAATCAAAGACGTGGGTGAATGTATAGCACGGATTTCTCCGGGGTAGTAAAAATTCAAGCAACGAGTTTTTAGTAGTCCGTGAGGAAATATTTCAACATGCATGGATAAAGGATGAGATTGCCCGAATTTACGGTGTAAGAGAGCTAACGGTACTCCGGTGGAGGTCTCTATCGGTGTACGGGTGGAAATGCACTTGTCGGTGTACGTTCACAAAGATGGCCATGCTCGTGTCATCTCTTAACGACGCACTGAGGTCCCATTATGGCGCTGATGATCTAAGCTCGAGTCACCCTGGTTTCGGCAGCATCATCTTCGCCAAGTTCCATCGTAAGTGGTCTGGACTGATAGCTGGCTGTTCGTGGACTTTGTCGCGATATTGGTTAAGGGAAAACCTCCTGATGTGGATGGTGTGGCATCTAGTCTACAGAATATCACGAATCCACCAGCGTAATTTTCGTGTACAAGCCGTTTGAGAGAAGCTCAACGACGTCATCTACGATTTCTGCCACACGATTAAAAATATTTTCTGCTTGTGTTAAAATCGATCCTTGTAAAATGTTTGTGCTAAATTTTTAACATACTCGTGTATTAATTTTACATATTGCGTTTACGTTATCTCAATATATTTTGTGTCGATATTCAACATCTATAAATATTAAAATAACACATTTTATACTTCGGTTAACATATTACGGATATTAATTTTGTGTTAATTTTTGATATATTTGTATTATACTTTTCATTATATTCACCACGTGGTGAATTAACGCAAAAATTTGTTGAGATAATTTGGGACACGTGAAATGTGTGAAATTTAACGCAAAATTTTGTATCGTTGATTCCTCGGTTGCGCGATTTTTCACGATTTTCTCTCGCTGTTCTCTCGCCGAAATTGGAGATATCTTTATATCCATAGACCGCTGATTAAATTCTACTCAAGCATGGTCCATTCGAATATGACAAGTAACGAACATCGACAGTAATTCTACGAATTCGTTTGTCTGCTCTCTCGTTTCGAACAATCGTATATTTCCGAGATATTTTTCTACAAAGCCACGCGTCGATCGCCCTTTAATCATCGCAGCAGCCATATCCTGTTTCACTGAATTTCATCATCGCTATAAGGTAGACAACGCACGTCGGCGTTTCGGAAGACAATTCGGGGTCTTGTGTCGCTCCGTTTACTGTTCGATCATCGGTAATGTCGAGATCACGTGGAATCGTGTGTGGTTCCGACGAATGGGATTTCCACCGTGCATCCGGGCATCGGGTGAATCCGATTGGTCCGTGTGTTCCTCGAGGCACTGCTTCCAGGAACAAAGGTAAACCATGATTTATAAGACGTGGCACGAACGTGAACGCTCGCAATGGCATTCGCGGATGGCGACGAAGAGAGAGGGTGAGAAGCGAAGGGGGTGCGGATGTTGAAGAGGGGGACCAGGCCGGCACCACATACGTGCACGAGGGGGTTAAACGAGTGGTAGCGAGAGAGAGAGAGAGAGAAGGGATGGGAGGGAGGGGGAGGGCAGAAAGAGAGAGAGAGAGGGGGGGGTTGTCGCATGGCGGTTTCATTACGGTGATGTATCATTACGTCAGACTTACGCCCCTAACGTCGTGCCCGCGCTCGCCATATATATCTCGCGTTATTTTATATTTATACGCCCGCGTAATTCATAGGGTTTCGGGAATGCCGGGTTATAATGCGACGCGCGGCGGAATATGCGAATATTGTGAGGGCATACCAATGCATGCGCTTTCGTTGATGGCGAAGCGAGCGCGGCTGTAAAGGCAGGAATATACGAGACGCTCCCCCGGTTTTATCAAACACAATCGCGAGAATTAAACGTAATCCACCGGCAATTTTCCGCGCGTCTCGGCGCGAAGGCCAAGGCGAATTACGTAGGCCGTCGCGTCTTGAGAATGTTCATATTTCTCTGAACGAAAAAGGTCGAAAGCGCGATATCCTCAATTGCTGCTTTATCTCTTATTCCTGCGTTCTCTTGCTGCTTGTTTCTTCTCTCTGTTTCTTCCCCTCCCCTCTCTTCCCGTGCCCGATTCGCCGGGCCGATTTTCCTTCTTTTGTGAGAACGCGCACTTTAGGTCGCCCGTACTACTGGCGTATTTATGAACGAGTATCGAAATAATTTCGCAGGTTCACGGGTAAAAGCGACGCGATTCCGTGGGTACCTGCCGAACCTCGTGGAATTTGTAGCGACAGCTCAATTTTGTTAGCGCGTACACGAACGGGGGAGATGTAAAGTCGAACGACCGAGTGTGGAAGAATCGATTTCGGGTGCTCTCCACCGGCTACGTCATGATCTTATTCGGGCGCGATATATCTGGGAAAGGTTGAAAGGTCGAGGTGAGTTCGGGCCACGACGCAGTACAAGACCGTGCCATTTGCCAAGCGCGCCGGTAAATCATTTCCGCGGGATTGTCTTTAACGCCTCGCAGTCGTTGGTCGACGGGGATTCTTATGTTCCCGAATAAAAGTGCTATCTTTGCGATCGTGTGTCGAAGCTTTGCAAAGAAATACACGTAATATTGTCTATCGAAATAATATGTATGTATCTCTTTCTTTCTGTCGTATTGTATATCTTTTATATGTAAAGGCTATCTACTTTCAGACCTTTCACTTTCTTAGGTTTACATTATAGTTTTCAACTTTCGGGAGAGAAAAACGCTTCTTCCCCGTTTATTCGCGAATATTTTGATTTCTTATCTTCTTTGCGGGGGAAAAGTAAATATGGCAGCGGGTTTTAACCGAACGCACGTGAATTTTTCTATACGAATTTTTGTACCCCTCGGGACAGAAACCGACCAAAACTTTAACATTTATTTATTTACATTTCTTTCTTCTATTTATTCTATTATATATCACTTTTAACATTGTATTACTATCAGTATTAACTTGTAAATTGTAAACTCTTTAGAAAATATGTTTTAGGAATAAACGCTTTTCTTCTTCTACTTCTTCTTTCTCTCTCTCTTTCTTCGCGAATATTTCGCCTCAACACACATCGCGCGGTGTAATTCGCGCGCAGATTCCTCGCGCAAATTGAATTCATCGATTCACGGCTCCGGCGGCGACACTTTGTCACCGTGGACGGGGCCACGTTCAATTATAAGAACGTTTTTTATCGCGGCTTAGTGGGCCAATTAATACAATTAATGGAGACGCGCGGCTCCGAGTGCGGGCGGCGGTCCTTACGCGCGCGCCGGGATCGGAACTCGGGATTTCCGGCCTTTGTCCGCAGTAATGCCGGTAATTTTGGGAATTTCGCTGGCGCCGGAGTATATACGGAAGGAACAAGAACTTGGACGGCAGTCTAGCCGATACGACGGCGGTGGCCGCATTATCTAACGGAGCGAGTCTAAAGTCTTCGAGAGCCAAAGACGATTCAGCCTGCCAATGACTTCTCTCCGAGATCTCTCTCTCTCTCTCTCTCTCTTTCCCTCTCCTTCATCCGCTCGTGCTTTTAGTATCCATTGGCCAACCAGCCGCACCATCGTGGGCGATCGCCGCGATCGATGGAATCGGTGGTGCGTCCGTAGCGTCTGTACGCCAACGCCAGATGAGATCGAATTTCTTGCGGCCCGGGTTTCCCCCCTCCCCCTCCGAGGGCCATGACCCTCGCGGCCGGAGAGCGACCGAGCCGCCGTGGATCACGCCGCGTCGTTTGCGAAACTTCGCTATCTTCTCGTAAATTTGTAGCGAGCACGTNAGTTACTGCACGTTCATTAGAGGGAGGGGGGGGGGTGCCGAACCTAGCGGCATCGCGCCTCGGCGGCGTGTTTTTCTAGCGAATTAAGTGCGGCTCCGTACTTAGCGAGCCTTTCGTCTCCCTTCCCTTTTTCTTTATCTTTTCCGATGCAGCTGTTGAACGTTGAAAATGAACCCGCGCGATTTCAATGTTACGATTCTATTCGATATATCACGTAATTTTTCTCTCCCTCTCTCTCTCTCTCTCTCTCTACTTCGGGATGTTCCTTTTTGCTGTTCGGCAGGCAGGTGCGCGCGACACGTCGCGACGAATTCCCCGCGATTTCTGCGTCCGGGCGTTTTACCCGCGGCCAGTGTTATTTCAATACCTTGCGCGCTCGATCGCCGTTAATTCAACAGCCGATCTCTCTCGCCGGGTCGCATGGGACACACACGGCTCGTGCGAAAATTCTGTTTTCGTGCGATCGAAATTATCCGGACGCTAAGGCGATTAGGCGCGCACTCATGCTCGATTAACGCGAAAGAGCTGGCGCCACCGGAACGAGCTAAGCAAAAGATCGGAGGGGAGGAAAACAGAAGGAAGGAGAGAGAGGGGAGCGGCCGTTATCGTGTGATAGATACGTGTACCGGAGCGGGAGACGGGCTCCGCCGGGTGGCGGCGGGTGGCACCCGAAGAGAATACCAATAGCGGTTGAACCCGCGGTGGCTATCCCCCGCGCCGGCTAAAATTTACGGCCGGCGTCCAAGTGTTATTATGTCGGCCGTTCGATTGTAGCCCGCGCCCGAATATAGACCGCGACGAAATTTACGGTGCTCCGTGGCCGCGCTAGCATTGTTTCGTTCCGGTGCGCGCCCAATTTTATATTTCGCTCTTTCGCCGCCCTACTCTTCCCGTGTGTGCTCTTTTTTATTATATTTCCGCGCGTTCCGCACGCCACGGTGCACCAACGTATTCGCCACTTCCGGGTCGCGCGCGTGCCGCCGAAGGGATGCGCGATTATTCGTCGGATCGAGCGGATGTTATTCTAGGTCTACGGCTTGGAGCCGCGATATCGGTGGTGTCTCCAGAATTGTAGCTGAATTGCAGATTCAACGAAATCGCGATAAAATTCGACCTACTCATTTGCGACGGTGAGTAATCGCTAAGATCCGTCATTTAATAAGGTGATACTAAGGGGACCCATAATACTTAGAAAGGTCGAAGCTCGCTCGAAGGTTATTTAAACATTTCTTTTGCAAATTTATTCCCCGGCTCACGTCCATCAAGTTTCCACGTTCGGCGTTAAACGAGAACGCACATCGTTGCTCCACGATAACGGTGTATTTTCTCTTTGACGATTCGAGCCAGATAAACGAAATAACGATGCTATCATTTTCTTCGTCATTTATAGCGCGGCGTAGACGCGAATTTAGGTATTCAACGGTGCAATCTATCGCATTCCTCCGTTTACGAGTGTTATTCCCCTCTTCCTCGCGCGCCGTCGCCTAGCTATTTTAGCGAAATGTCAAGCGCGAAACTGGGTCGGCGCGAGCGCGCGCGACTCGTCGTCGGAAATAATTTAACTCTCCTCCGGATTATTCGCGCTTCCCCCTTGTTTTTTTTCTATCTGTTTGCAAGGACGCAAAATATTTCCCGCCCGCCTGTGAATTTCTCGCGGCGCGCACAGAGACCAGCCGGCCCCGTGGTGCGCATCTATTGCAGGCGACGAAGGAGGAGCAGCATGCGAAAACGCCGGCGGCAGTGAGAGAGGGAGAGTTCTCGCGCGCCAATTTCAGCGGCTGATTTTCGGGCGAGCAAAAGCCGGGGCCGGCCGGCAGGGTCACCGGCAACGGAGAAGAGAGAAATGACGAGCGGCCGTCGGAATAAATTAGGCGGTCGGTATAACATATGATCGTCCGCGAGCGTAATGAAGCGTCGGTGTTAACGGCGCTCGACCCAGACACGTGAGCCCGGTCGGACGATTTCGTGAAAATCGATTACCGATATTATCGGCCACCACGCTCCCCCGCTCACCCTTGCCCTCCTTTCCTCTCCTATATTCGTCCCCCACATAGTGCGCTCCTCCGCGCGTCATCTCGCCTTTTCTTCGCGCTTTCTGCCATTCTCGGCCGCGTTTTCGCCCGATAATGGTAGTCGACCTCCGGCTCGGTTAGAGATACACGCGCTCGTGAATACGCGAGTGTTCGATGGGGGTGGGAGGTGTAATGTGCGACGTACGGGGTGTCCCGGCGCAGCTCCCTTTCGCCAATCCACCGGTGAATTTCGCCCTCAACCGCTGCGATTGTGCGTCGTCGATGCGGATGCTTCTCGAGTCACTTCGTGGGTTCTCTGTGCGCGCGTGGACACTCGGAGGCGTGACCAGGCGTCTCTTAATTTAACGATTCTCCACTTTCTATTTATCCTCGGTGATTTTTATTCGAGAGGAATCGCAGCTTTCGGATCGCGACTTGTAACTAGTGGATATTACAAAAATTGTTCGCCGCCGAAACACGCGAAAATACGATACGCTTCTCGAAGTGAGAATCCTCAGCGAGGAATCCGCGGTTAGAAATATGGGGAACTTGCGACACCCCATATAGCGGCGAGCCCTCCGGCGTTTCGCGCTGCGGAAAGTACGCGAAAGTTTACTGCTGATGGAGCGGCGCATTCTTCGATTTCGGCTTTACGGTCAAACGACGAAGCAACCGCCGCCCGCAGTCGTTTCCACGATACCATCGTTCTTCTTCCGTCGCCGCAGCGACGTCACGGCGAGACCGAATTCTACCAGACGACCGCCACGACGACGATTCCGGCGATGATTCCGGGCGGAATCGCCGCGATTCCGGCAAGACCGTCCCCCCGCGCGTCTCTCATGAACTGTTCTCCATCATATTGACTGTTTCATTCTTCAGCCGCGTGCCCGGACCGACCGTCCGTCCGTCGAGAGAAACGACTTCGCGCCAAGTCTTTCCCCGACACATATCTCCTCTTCGTATCGCGTGCTCGGGGTATGTGTTTCGCCATTCTTCTTCTCTTTCCCCAATCTTATCTCACACACACCCGTTCCCCCCCGCAACATCTCGCAAATCGCGCCACTGGCTCGACCGAGTCGAAATTTTAGCTCGTTAAGTCCGCCGTTAAGTCTTGTCTTGTGTCCCTTTGACGCTACAAATGGGAAATTATCTCCGCTTCCTCTATCTTGAAGACTTAATGTAGCACCAAAATTTCGACTCGAGGTTAAACGACGATAATTGCGCGACTCGCATCACGTTAATCGTCTCATTTCAATATACAAATATATATATATATATTGTAACTCGGAAATATCATTTAATGTAATTATATGTTTAAAATATCATTTCATAACTGCGACATCCATTTTACACGATTTGCAATTATTATCCTATGTAATATTATTAACCATAATGGCTAAATTAACGCGCGCGACACAAGAAGATTACAGGCGTTTCGTAGACGCAGTCCAATTTACCAATTTAATTTGATTTTCATTTAATTCCGTACATTTCACCGCGCGGAAACGTATCGCATTGTGCGTCGCTCGAAATGCGCCTGCTCTCGGCTATTTCGCCGATCTCGCCGTAAACCGTTCTTGACTGTAAAAGTAATATGAAATATCGCGCGAGACGGGTCGCTTTTGGCCGCATCCGCACATATTGCTCTAGCGGCTCTTTTTAGATGTACACGGAGCGACCGTGTACGAACACAGCGTGCAGGTACAACGGGGGACACGGGAAATCGTTAATTTCATCGATGTAGTCGTGTAATTGACGCCCGCGATATCGCGCGCCAGCTTGGCAATAATTCGACCATGTAAACGGGGTTACCGTGCCAACAGCACCGACGTTTCTCCTGCGCGGGGGTGGAACTTCGATTTTACATAAAGCGAAGTTGCGCGCCGATGCTGCGTCATAACTCACGGTATGTCAGCGTAAACGTTAAGCGGAGGCGCGTAGGGCACTCTTGACTCCGCGTTCTCGCCACGTGAGACCCCGTCGGTGGGGCACCAGCGTGTGGGAAGAAACGCTTCGTGTTAATTCACCGGGGTAACGTCACGCACACCGCATAGAAATTTTCCCAGACTTTCCCCATGCACAGCTTAGATTATTAGAATACTCAAAGTTGTCCCGAAATAGATTATTTAATAGATATTGGGCGGAGAAAAAAACCATGGGGAAACTTAAGGGATGTCCAAATCGAATATGTTTCCCACTTAGAATCATACGTTTGAAACATTACACTTCTAACCGGAGTCCGCGTGGATTTCCCAACTAGAGTCCATAATTATTTTGGGAAATCGGTCTGGCTTCTTATTAGATCCCAGGAAATTTTCTACGCGGAACGTGAAAGCTCTTCGGTCATCCTGAACGTGGGTTCGCGCAATCATCGCGTCTGCCGCTCGGAGAGCGAACATTCTCCGCGTCTCTTCGCATTTAAAACCCCAAGGATGCGAGACACGACGCGAGTAAAAATTGTTAATTTTCCTCTACGAGAGTTCCGGGAGATTTTACCGTTAAATTACATTCGGATTGCGCGCGCGTATGGGAGTACGAGTTGCAATAGCCACGTTGAAAGTTTCACCTACGGTAATCCCGAGTTAATGCCGCTCCGTCAGTTGCCGGCTCGTTGTGCACAATATCGGGAAAGAACAATTATTTGCCCTTCATAATAAGTACACGGGTTACACTGGAGCTGACGTTTCGTTCGTGAAATAATTATGCCCGCTCCCCCGTACAGAGCGTCGATAATTATCGTCGGGTTGCAGTCGATGGTACGACGTTTGTTAAAAACTTCTCGATCGGTCCGCGCCCGCTCGATTGTGAAAATTCGCGGGAAACGTGTATATACACACGCACTCGAACTTGCTCTCGGGCGAACGTCAGTTTCAGGAATCTCCGTTTCGGCACAACGTCAACGTCTTCTTGCGCGGAACGCATCGAGAATCGTGTGTTTCCTGTCGGCTACTCGAAAGAGAAAGAGAGAGAGAGAGAGAGGGATATTGCGAACGCGGCAAATCGCGGCCGCGGGTTACAACAAATTAATCGAGAGACTGACGTTTTAATCAGACGCAGTCATTTGCTTGATCGGAACTTTATCAAGGAAAATCGTATTATCTTTTACATCCCCGATTAAACACGGGCACTCCCGCCGGTTTCACCCATAATCCGCTCAATTCGTTCGCCGGGCGGAGAGCGATCGAACTTCCCTTTCAGGAGCTCGCGACCGAGGCGAAAGGTGTGAGTGATGCGACGAAAAATCCGCGATTTTCCGTACGATCGAGCGCCGTGTCGTGAGAAAAGCCGGCGGATCGGCCGATTGATGCGCGAGCGATGCACGCGTGGCCAACTTAAAAATTTTAACGCGCGATTCATTCCCCTCGGCAAGGCGGTACTGGGAATAGTCGGCCGTAAAAAGCGCTGGGTTTCGCGGTGCAGCGGTCAGTAAATGTTCGGTCGTCGGGCGCGCGTCGGCCAGACCGGGCCGACGCGCCGCCTGGAAAAGTCTCGTCCGGCCACGGGGGGTGATTAACGCGGTTAATTTGTTGCAATTTGACCCGACTACCGGCACCCTCGATCCAGGACGCTACGCCGCGCGCGCTACTCGCCCTTCCTCGGCTCCTACCCTTTGCCCCCTGTGCCGTCGGGCCGTGTCTGTGCCCTCGAACTGGCCCGCGTGTTAGTAAATAATTTACGGGGTGTAATTGTAATTCCGTCCTGGTCACCGGTCAGCAAACGCTTCGCCGTTGTGCCGCTTCGTCGTCGCGTGAAGGCACCGCGCGATGAATACGTCGGACGATCCTTAGTTTCAGCGGCCGACGCGTGGCCGTTGCGGGCGATCGACCATCGTTCCATCAATTCGCGCGCGTGCGGACTTCGGAATAGCGAGAGCTCACTCTGTCTCATCGATTGTAGATAGATAGATAGGCATTTTCCGCAAAAGACCCCGCGATCGACGAGATTTTCATTAAAGGTTCCGTTAAAACTTCGCTATTTCCCTCTCTTTTCAGAAGCATAATTACGTCTCTCATTCTATACAAATAATAATGTTCCTTTACCGGACGCTAAAAATTATGGGATCTGAAAGTATTGAAGAGCGCTATGTTGAGAGCGACCGAAAGGCACGACTGTACAATTGGTTCTATTGTTTTGTAATTAAATATATATAAGTGAGTAATTATATTCAGTAAGTGACGACAGAACACGCAGAATATATATAATTAAATTTTGTGTGGTAACGACGTAAAAATACGGGATAGTGTGAGCTACCGAGGGACGAAGTGGCGGCGTGACTCGATAAAAATCGAAATCGCACGGTCATCTCGGCTTGCCGCGTGTAATTATTCTCGGGTGGCGTAAAGTTGCACGATCTTCGTTTCTCGGGGAACGCGTTAAGTGTCCTTTTAATCAAAAGTGAGGGATTTATGCACTGAACTTAGACGCGCCACCGGGGAGAAACATTTCTGAGAATAGCGTGTGCGCGGAACCGTACATAAACATACATATGTAAATATAATACATTTACATGAAGCGCAACAGATTTCGCGAGAAAAACAGCGCGGAAACGTTGCAATATGCAAATCCGCCATATGGATCGGACTTGTCCGTGAGTTATGCGACGGCGAAAAGGCATCCGCTTAGCGAGCAAAAGATAGAGAAGGATATATATATATATATAGAGAGAGAGAGAGAGAGTTGCGCGTTGACTGATATTTTTTGAATCAATTCCGATAACTCGGAAACACGACGCGGGCGAGCGATACTCGACTTTCATGAAGAGAACCGAGACGCTAAAGATCGCGAGCGCCGAAGTTTCGCTCCGTCGCGGCGGCGGAGCGTCGCGCGCGAAAAAAGTTTCTACCTCTTGAATTTTATACCACGCTATTTCTTATCCTCTTTTTCCGCCAACGCGCAGCCGTATCTCAGGAAGACGAAGAGCCCGTTTAGAAGTCTGTACGGGAATATGAAGTAAACCGGTTACGTCGCGCTACTTGGCCCGACATTATACGTCCGCGAGCTTCACGATTTATCAATCAAAGCGCGTCCTCCGTTCCCGTTTAAATCGGAACGGTCCGCCTATCCGCGGCTCACCGCATTATTTTTCATCCGGCCATAGTGGCGATCGAACATCCCTCAAGTTTGCCGTACAACCTGAATACGTATCGCGGACTTGTTCGTAATTCATTCCGATCGGGATCTTTTAGTTACTCCCTAGATTTCCTCTCGTATCTTGTAGAGAATGTAGAGAATAATTAAGCGATTCCGATCGGAATCAATTCCGAACGAGTTCATAATGCGTGCTCGGGGCCTGGATCGCAGCCGAGCGGTATAGACGGAATCGGAGGATCGATCGAGAGGCGCGGTTATGGGGCGGGCGGAGAGTTCGGCTCGTTAGGAACGTAAAAGGCGCTCTTTTGCCCGCCGTCCGTCACGATCCTTTACGCAAATTACGCGTCCGCATCGGCGCTGGCCGGCTCGCGTAAAAGTAGCCTCTGAACGCGGCATTCTTTATCGGTGATCTTAGCGACAGGCTGGATCTCTAATTGCGAAACATTAATCCCCGCGTTCCAATTCCTTCCGTTGAAACGGCGACGGCATAAAGACGAGGTGACGTCCCCGGGGAGACCTCCGGACTTGTCTCTGCTCCGTGGTCCGAGATAGAACGACGTGAGGATGTATATATGTATATAGTATATATATTGTATATATATAATATATATATATATATATAGAAAGAGAGGGAGAGAGAGAGAAAAACAAGGAGGGGAATAGGGGAAGAAAGGAGGGCGAGCTCGTGAAACGGACGACGAGGGTGGAGAAACGACTCACGTCGGTGAAAGGAGCGCGTAGATGTCCGTAATGAGAAGAGGTCCTTCGTCCTTCCGCCCGGCCGCTCTCGCCTTCGACGCACTCTCTCTTCCTGTATAAAATTAAGTATCGGTACGTGTCCCGTTGTGTCCCTATCTCCAGACTAAATGCTCGGCTGATCGTTATTAATAAGGTCGGCGCAGGATTACGCGCGATTCTGCATAAACTGTCGGCCGGAATATCGATTAGGGCAGGTGCGCCAGTGAATGACCGCTCAAGGATTACTGTTAGATAATTGTATTCTGTTAGAAACGCCGGGACCGTTCGTGTAACGATTAAATAATGACGGGAGCGCGCGGCAGTGCAGCCGAGGAAAATATCGTTTCATCGTTCTGCGTTATTAAAGGGACTCTCCTCTCTTTCTGGGTCCGCGAGATGACGCGAGATCCACGCGCGTTATTATCGTCCGCGCGCGCGTAATTTCCGGGGACCGTAATCGGGACACGAGGGGGTGCCGGCGGGTAAAATTCGTGCGGCGGGCACGCTCGGCGCTTCCGGTCCGCTCGCAATACTACGGATTATCTCGAAATCGAAAGATCTCGCGGAAGACAGGCTATGATCCCTTGGTGTGTAACTTGAAGCTTGGCGCGTGAGCTCGAGCCACGATCAGCACGTAGACAGCCGCTTAATCCACTTAATCCGGCTTACGAGAATACGGCTGGTTATCGTGACTGCCTCCTCACATTACTTATGCCACTATCCGGCTCCTTCAAAATCGGTTACCGGCCCGCGCGTTTCCGGTCAAGCGATGAACGCCCGCGAAGATTTGTTCCACTAGATCGCGCGAGATCTGCTCGTTTCCCGCGTAAATATTGAAATGTGCTGATGCATGTCTCGCTGCGAGAAAGAATAGGCCATAGGAGCTAAAATAGACAGCTAATGCCGCTGTTATCGCGGCTAAATTGATGAGCTGTTCGATTTAAGCTCTGCTACAGCGAACAGCACGTTGCAGCAAGTTGGAAGGACGATCAAATTGGATTGATCTATGTTTTCTACTTAGAATCGCATGTTTGAAACGTTATACTTCCAACCAGAACCCGTCAGTTAGATTTCCCAACTAGAGTCTATGATTTATTAACTAACCCTTTTCACTCTTATTACCCTTATTTTAGCCAGCTAGTTTTAGCTCCTACGGCTAATCCTTTCTTTGAGTCGCGCGACTAAAACAGAATTCTCGACGTGGGATTCGGTTCTCATTGAAACCAGCGAAGTTCAATCTGACGCTGACTTGTGTCGAGACTCTCGATCCTCTAACGTACATACAGAACTTTTGACAAATTCAACAGTCCCCTGTCAATTTCCTCGGGAGAAAATCGAAACTCTAAACTTGACACGCAATCTAGAGCTAAGGAGACAGCCGGCGCGCGCTCGAGTGGACATACCGTGTAGCGGCTTTTAACATTAACTTTACACGTCCGCACATTTTCGGCCGCGTCATCTGTCACACGGCACTTTCGGAGATCGTCCACCCTATCCTTTCTCCCATCCTCCCGGGAAGTTATCTCGCACGTTAAGACGTAATTCTCAAGCAGCCACGAGAGAGAGAGACGTTGGTAAACGCACCTTCCGCCAAATTCATCGGGTTCGACGCGAGATTCGCTGTCTGACCGGCAAAAAGCACAACGGCCGCGCACATTCGATCACCCGGGGACCACCTCGTGGACCCGTGGATCTACAGGTTTCGGGTATCGTGAAGCTTAGAGCTCGCAAGCCCGTAAGATAGGCATTAGCATGCATAGGTTGCCTCGGCGCATTTAGCTGATCTGTTCTCTCTCCCTCTCTCTCTCTCCTCTTCCTTCTCTTTCTCGTGTCCACCCTCCTAGTTTTTCTCTTTCTCTCTCTCTCCGAGAGGAATAGAATCGAGTGACCGCGATGGCGCCGAAGGGAACCGCTCTCTCGTCGGCATGCGAGTTGGGACAACGGAAAGATAAAATGCGAGCGACACCTCCGCCATTGGCCACGCACCTTTCTTCATTTTTTGCCTTCGCCCCCTCGTTCGACTCACCCCCGGCCTCGGGCTTATTCGCGCTCTTATAGCGTAAATTTCACGCTCGTTCGAGCACGCGCGGTCGCCGTGTGAACGTAGAGCGCTCACGTAAAAATTGTTTTCTTCTTGAGCGCGGCGTTCTCCGTGCAACAAACAAACGGTTTTATCTACTCGTGTTTCCTACCTACCTAGCAGAATATTATTGCGGATACTTGAGTGCAAAACGATTATAATTGGACCTTTCAATTGGTGCACGTTATAATTTTAATTTAATTCCATTAGGATTGATTGAATAGATTTGAATTCGACGACCGCGCATGTGCTCCCGTATTTGGCGCATCGGAAATAGAAACCGGAGAAACGATAGCGATCTCGGTTTTCGATTAGTAGTAATTCTTCGCGGGGCCGTTTCAGAAACGAGCGAAATGTGAATAGAAGTGTGTTGAGCGCGTGTTACGATGATAATTAAAGATCTTAACGCTGTTAACGTTGCGCGCTCACGTAAAAATTGTTTTTTGCTCGTCAACACAGTGTTCTCCGTACGAGCTGCCTGCCTACAAACGGTTTTATCTACTTGTATTTCCTATCTACGGGAATATAACGCGGGTATACCTGAGTGCGAAGATTGCTTTCCGAATTATTACTTTTGCAAATATAGATGTGCGCGTTTTAAATTAATTTCGTTGTAACTACTCGAATATTTTCTATATTCTAATTCGCCGAGCATCTTTTTGTACTTGTCGCATCGAAAACCACACCCAGCGGAATGATAGGGCGATCTCAGCGTTACGATTAATGGTAATTCTTCCCGGGAGCGTTTCAGAAACGAGCGTAACGTAATCGAGGTGTGTTGAGCCCATGTTTCATTGATAATTGAAGATCTTCACTTTCAGAGTGGTTAATTACAAATCGGCTTTTAAGGCCATTGGGCGTAGTCTAAATGACCGAGTGGCGAGGCGCTCGGGCGAAGTAATGGATGCGTACGAGGGTCCGGCCAGCCACTAGAATTATAATGAGCTATGCGAAATAGTTTTCCGCATACTTAGACACGTTCCTATACATTCGTACTTAACTTGCGGACACGTTTTAGCACTCATGTTAGTAACATACTTTGAGTGTCTACTTCAAAGGAAGACGAGGACGTTTGAAAACGTTATTTGATAAAGGTCGTAAGATAATTATGTAAAGTAGGGATAGCGAATAAAGAAATGTAGACATTTTTTGCAGATGAATCTTGAGACTTTGCACATTTTTTTAACGGTAATAACGAAGAATTGAGCGAATTGATCGAATCATCATTGACGCAATTTCATCATTAACGCACAGAAGAGTAACTTGGATAATTACGGGGATCCCTCAAATTATTCGAAATTTTCGGGCGATCGTGCGAAAACGACAGGACTTCCTTTAACTTCTTCTTCTTCTTCTTTTCTCTCTCTCTCTCTCTCTCCCTCCCTCTCTCTCTCTCTCTCTATCTTTTTCTCTCGTAACTTCGTTGCTTCGTTGGCAGGCGCTTTTTCTCGTTCCCCACTGTGAGAACAGAACTTCGTAAAGAGAACATACCTTCCCATCTCTCTTTAATCATTAGTTCGCACGACTAATAGCGCTGCTCGTTATTATTTTCGTGAATATCCGGCTCTCTCGCGAATCGTCTTCTCGTCGTCACGATCCGGATTAATGCATGCGCTTAAAGTCGACGAGGAAAGTCAAGAGACCGTGTCGGAGGATGAAAGGAAGTAAAGGGAATTTCTGCATTTTTAATTACGCCACAGCGCCTTTCCGTGGCTTTCGTCATCACACGGTGAAAATGGAAAAAAGCAATGCTTCACACCGCGCGATGTTTACCGTTTCGAACGTGTCTTTATGCGAAAATAATTTTACCGAACATGTCGCCACGAATTTCGATAAAAACGTCACTGAGCGGCCAAGCTACGATCTATCTTAACGTCATTCTTGCTCTTCGCAGTTATTCTCTCTTTCGCGTAGTTACTAGGCTATTTATTAGAATTATAATGAGATCTACGCGGAAAAAAGTTAGTAACAATTCGAGGCTCATATTTTTATATATAAGCTAGAATATACAATCTCTTTTATGGAGATAAAACCTGCTCATATGAAGAAATTTTATGTTACAGTTTCACCAAAAATATCATATTCTTATTATTCAAAAATAATTTTTATGAATTCAGAGGAAAAAATATTAGACAGGGAGAAACGACGTTTTAAACCGATACAATTCTTTGAAAACATCGTTCTTTCTGTCCAATATTTTTCCCCCTTAATTCGTGAAAATTTCTCTGGAATAACACAAAAGTATGATATTTTTAGCGGAACTATATAGAATTTCTCCATGGGTAAGCAAGTTTTATCTTCATATAAGATTACACAAAGAAAAATAATTTACTGGCGTGGCGAATTTTATGCGGCAAAATTTGTCAGTTACGAATGCGAACGGCGACACGATTCGTTAAGAGTACTAACTGCTATACGCCGGATGATTTGGCTGAGTCTACAAATAACGCGCTTTATTTAAACATCTGCAAATAGCTGGCGTTTTATTTCTATCGAAAAGTAAAAGTAATTTTCACTCTTAACTCTCCGTCCCTCTCGACGATCACTGTCACGCCGGCCGCAAAATACGACACTGTCGCGGGCGGTAAATTTCGGCAGCGCGTGAAAACCGATCGCGCGTTCCACGTGCTTCCGATTTTATCGCTAACGCGTTCGCTTAATCGGCCGTATCGTCACGGGTAATCGAATCTCTTCGCCAACTCCTCGGCGACGCGCTCGCTCGCTCGCGGGCGCAGCTCGCCGTGCGCGCTGCCGGGGATGTAATTCACGCGCATCGATCGCGCATTCGAATGCCGGAAAGATGCGCCGCCGTTCCACGAGGCGCGCGCGAACCGGGGATAACAGGTGCGAGATAATCCGAAACTGTTCCCGGCGGTGCCGTCTTAACCCAATTTCTC
This sequence comes from Dinoponera quadriceps, assembly GCF_001313825.1. Lineage (NCBI taxonomy): Eukaryota > Metazoa > Arthropoda > Insecta > Hymenoptera > Formicidae > Dinoponera > Dinoponera quadriceps. Next base: position 246,507 of record NW_014554665.1, on the reverse strand, counting down.
CCCGTGTCTGTTCTCGCACCGGTTATGCACCACCTATCGCGCGCGTCATCCACCTACCTATCCAGATCGGACGAAACCAGACCGATTGGACACGGGTTAGCCTGCAGCGCGGATAACGTAGCTGCAGGTACCAGGTAACCGCTGCGGCTCCCGGCGTTGTGGCTTGCGCGAAGTCTGCCGCCGTAACTGCGAGTACCTTCGCGCGAGTTACTCCTCCCCCGGTTAGCCGCTCGATAACCGACGGAACGCTTCGGAGATGAATTGGGATTTTCCCGCGACAGCGGAGAAATTCCGCCGAGAGAGAGAGAGAGAGAGATATGCTCGATACGTCCGCGCGTTGACGTCTCGAGGAGACCGGCGATAATGGCGCGATACAGTTACGGCGAGAAAAAGCAAATGGAAATATTTCCCCGCACTCTCTCAAAGAGATCCGTCGAAGACAGACGGAGGAGGAGACTGTCGCAGACGAACGCTTTATCTTGCCGAGACTTTAACGACGTAGCGCCTCGATATTCCGCGCTTTCGACGCTTCGCGAATTCCTTCTATTCAATAATCAAAAGTCTCGTCTTTAATGCTATTGTTATTGTCCCTTCCGCCGTTGCACGGTTTTGAATTTCGTATTAGCTTCGCCACGGCGCGCATCGTAAGCTCGTGAAATTTCTCTCTCTCTCTCTCTCCCGCCGGTCGCTGATCTAGCAGAGGAAACGATATTACGCCGTTAACGATATCGTCGCCTGATTGCGCGGCGCGAAATACAGCGGCGCGCAATCTAGTTAATAGATTTGAAACTCGAAAGATTTCAGGCCGCGCGCGGGTTAGTCGCATGAAGTTCCGCAGTTGTTACGGCTAAGCGTGATATAAGGAATGAGGCGTTATTAGGCAGTTATGGCTCCCCATAGATGCATCCGGCGTGTTCGTGCGAGCCGCGCAATGCGCTCTCGCAGGCGTGGCATTGCTGTGCGCGTCGTCGACGACGTCGTCGTCGTTGCGGTGGACGCGAAACTATATAGAGTATATGCTAATAACGACTCGGATCCGAACGTGCCCGCTATACTACACAGAATCTCACTCGCATTACGAACTTCAACCCCGAATAATATCGCAGTTAGTCTTTTTTCATCTGAAACAGACGGCGCGCGCATTATCGGATAACTGTCCGCTCCCTTATTTCAATATCTCGAACGGCTAATTAAAAGCCAATACCGTTCTATTGTTGAATAACGCACGGGAGCGTACGTAGGGTGTGGTGGATTCGCGAGATTTTTCCCCGACAACTCGCTCCCGACGCGTCTGCTTCCTTCCCTCCCTCGCCGAATTCGATGAAAAATGCCTATCCCGCGACGTTTAGCCCGCGACCGACCGCGCGCACCTAAATAATTCAGGTGAGAACGAAACTTTTCCGCACCGAATCGGATTTCGCCTCCCAGGAGTCGCTTTTCGGACTCGCCGCGTGTTATCGGGCGCCCTGCGGGTATTCTTCGCTCAAGCTTTCCCCGCCGTGCGCCGGGGCAAAACTTGGCCGAATAATTTACCGCCCGACACTTTCGATCGCGCCGCGGCGCAACGCGCTATCGATCGCGGCTTAAACGCGCGACACGTTCTAATTCGACGCGAGAGACGAGAGCGTACGTTTAATGACAGAGCCGCAATTATATGCGCCGCCGTTTTCGTACATTCGTACGATGATTCGCACTTCCCGTAACCTTAATGGCCACTTTAGAGCGACACGAGCGACGGCAGCCGCAAAAGGCGCCGGGTCTGTCGGTAAATAGTGGGCCATAATGCTCTCTCTATATACACATTGGAATGCAAACGGCGGTTTTATTGCCGGGGAAAGTTTCCGAGCAGCGGATCGAATGGCGCGCGCCGTTGTTAATCTCGCGCATTGGCGGATTGACACGATGATAAATGCGAATGTTCGATCAGCGGGGATATCTCGCGTCGGAAATTTAACTTCCCCTTCGACTAATGCCCCTCATCCGGCGGCGAACTTTAAGATACTCGTTACCGGCGCGCGTTGCTTCGGCTCGAAGAGTTTCCCCGACGAAGACTTAATATTTTCCGACCGATTATCGTGATTTCCGGCTACCATTGTCGTTGAGATCCGTGGGTATTGTCCGCCGCGGTCGATTCGGCGAAATCCGCGCGTATCGCAAGGTGAAATATTGAGTTTCGTTGTGCGCGCGAGCGGGCATATTTGCGCGAGCTTAATTATTATTCAGGTGCTTTCGGCTCGCGCTTAACACGGCGAGCTCCGTGTGTTTACTGCGCTCAGCTCAAGCTGCACATAAACACGACGACAGTTTCGTATTAATAAAACGCGATGACGACGATGACGACAACAACGCGGATCTCTTTGATTCGCAATTTTACGTGATTACGTTAAATCGCGAACGGCGGAGTTTTACTAAAGAGCGATGCGGATTATTTTCGTTGACTGTTTGGGGAAAAGAGAGAGAGAGAGAGAGAGAGAGAAGAAGAGAGACGAAGAGACAGAGGGACGTTCGCGGAATTTTTGCAGCCGACTCGAATAAACGAGAGAAGTCGAGCTTTGTCGTAATTAAGGTAATTACCAGGCTTTCGTCCGCGGACGGTGGCCGAGTCGGAGCAGCTTAAGCTCCCTTCGTATGTACCTTACGTACGACCTTACAGCGTCGCAATTACGCCGACGAACCGCGTAAGCCACTACTGTTAAAATGTCTACGGTTTGTTCAATGCGTTCATGGACTGTTTTCCGTTCGCGAAAACTCCAAATAAATTTCCATCCCCTCGCGCAGGGGAAGCCGATTCCTCGGTTCCCGTCGCGCGTTAATTTCACCGCGGGATCAGAAATGGGGCGCTCAACGATTGATGATTTAACGACGAGTCGACGATCGCCCGGACGAAATTTGGCATCGTTAATGATGTCAAGGTAGCGCGCATCGATTGAGCGCGTGTCGTGTTTGTCTCGCTCGAAGATCGCGCCGCGCATTTCGAAAGAGGCGTTTCGCGCGTCGCCGGTGGTTTTTCGCGCGTGAACAACGTTATTTACCGTGCGCTCGTCCGCCAAAAAGGACGAAAGGGAAGAATTCGACGCAAGCGCGCGAGCGAGCGCGTCCGGCTAATGAAAAATTTCCTCTCGCGCGCGATCTCCGCTTTCATTAATTCCACTTAACGATCGAATGCGGACCGAGTTACTTATCGACTACGCCAACTGCTACGGCGGTGATA
>NW_014554665.1:219277-243243 GCF_001313825.1 Dinoponera quadriceps | reverse complement strand
GGGGGGGGGAGAAAACGCGTCAAGTTTCCCGTACTGCGTTTACTTTCAGCCCGGGCGCGTGTAAAGCGCGCGCGAGCGTGCGCTCGGCCGCGTTTAATTTTCAAACTTTATCTCCGCGTGCGCGCGAAACAAAAATTAATTATGGCACTCGTTGCTCGCTGGTCACGCTCGCCCACCTTGCGTAAACCTCGTCTCGGCGTCCGGGCGCGTCCCCCCGCGCGCGTGGAATAAATCGTTATTTCTATCGTCGGCGGTACCAATAACGCCCGGCAACTACTTGCCGGCCGGGACCAACAGCGGCAACAACCACTCTCCGCGCTACGCGGGTAATTGCTAAAGTTTATCTCGGCGTAGACAGCAAAAATTAATTACAGCGAGATAACTCGACGTTTACGCCTCGCCCGGCATTGCCTCACCTACTTCGCAGTTTCTTCTTGTACACGCATTATAATCTTCGGGCCCCCGTTAAAACCACCCTTCCCCCCCCTCCTCCCGGCGTCGCGTCGTCGTTAAACTCTCGGCGCGCGTTTTAAGGATAATTCTCCTCAACGGCGGTGACGTTAAATCACGCGCCGCGAGTAATACGTTTCGGGTCGAGTAGCAAATTCCGCGGAATAAGGTTGCGCGGACCGCTTAAATATGTATACCGCGTTGTTATTTATTTCGGCCCCTCCCCCCCCCTCCCCTCCTTCGAGGGCCTGCGATGGAAAAGGCGCGATTTATTATTTAGGGAAAAATATAAGTTTGGAATCAGCGAGAATTCGTAAACAGCTCCCTCCTCTCGTCGATGAAATTTTCAGGAGGAGGGTGGATTCTCCTCGGGTAGAACGCCGCGTGAACTCTATGTTGTAGAGCTGCGTAAGTTAATTAGCGGAGGGAGACTGCGTCTAAAAATATCTAGCGCACGCTAAAGGTCGGCGCGTGCGCACCAGCTTGCCTGGACCTAGACGCGACGATATCAGATTTCCGACCCGTTATTACCGCAAATCGTGCTTTAGTCGTGATTTAATTCGTCCTTTCCATTTCGCAGTTACCTTTCAACTTTAATCCGCATTATCACGGAGCCGTCCTACACCTATAAAAAGGTTAATTACGTTCTGTACTTCACTCTTAACTTAACTCGCGTTTGTTATCGATTCCCTGCCCCGTCACATTCCCTCTCTCTCTCTCTCTCTCTCTCTCGGTGAAAAAAAGCGCTCTAACGCGCGGCAAAAATTTCATTTGCTCGGCGGAGTAACCCGCAGCAGTTATCTCGTCTCGTAGGCCAATTAAATTAAATATGGCTTAGTCGTATCATTCTCCCGCGTTTGTTTTCCTTTTTCTTCCATTCTTCCCCCCTCGGCCCTACGAGGGCCGTCGTCTTCGTCGTGCACGCGCGACCGTGAAACACCCGACCGCGCGCGTTTACACATGGCCCCGTTTCACCGTCGTTCTCGCGGAATGTCGTCGGAAAGTATCCTTCAGTAATCACATTTAGAAACGGAGGTTGCTGCAAATGAGAGAGAGAGAGAGAGAAAGCAGTGGCAACTGGCAATACGACAGGCCATCCTCGCAGCCACTTAACCCGCCCGCTTAACCTTACGCATCGCGTTCAGCCGTAATCGCCCGGCTTCATATCTGCCGCGCGTTCGCGCGAACAGTGGAAATAGAATTAATTACGTCGGAATAACCCGCTCCCTCTCGTTCTCTCCCTCGTGTCCCGGCCTCTTCGCGCCTTTTCTCCGTGCGTGCGTACTTTTAAAACCGTTCTCGCGCACTCAACCTCTTGTTTAGCCGCTTGCCACTTTCGGAGGAGCGCTCTCTCGATCTCCGTTTCGCTCGTTCCGCAACCGCCGGTGTGATCGACGCTCAAAGGTGCCTCCGTGCCTGTCCCTCCTTCGCGTCTGCGGAAGATCCGGCCGCTCCGCGTGTTCGTTCCGTTTTTTACATGGTCTTTTTGCTCGAACTGATCCACAAAATCGCCCGAAATGGGATATTCCGCGAAACGCTTTGTCCCCTCGTCTCTTTTTCTCTGTCGCTTTTAGACCTTAGAGAGAGAGAGAGAGGCCTTCAACATCATCGGGGCCTTTGCCCGCGACACGGGGCTGCGGAAGAGCTTTTAGTTATGTCACCGGCCGCCGCAACGCTCGTTTGGCCTCTCTCTCGTCCTCTGCAGCCGGTCGGTTTTCTGGCCCTTTCAGCGTTGTCATCGCTGACCCTTTTTTGCACTTTTTCGTCTCTCGTCGCCGCAGCCATTGTCACCGTCACCTCTGGTCCGTCCGTTATCTCCGGGCAAATAAACGCGCGCGGCGGGGTTTGCGCGTGTCGGAAGCGCAGGGGAGCGCACGCGTGGCCGGGATCACGCCTAATTACGCACCTCATCGAGGCGTCCCCTTTTTCGAGGGAGATAACGGGCGCGTCACTGCCGTTCAAATTGTTATTTTTAACGCAGCCGACACATTTTGTGTATCGCCGCGGGTAGATCCGGGGAGCGAAAATGTCGACGGAAATAATGACCCGGGGGAACTTTTCCTTCGCTATGGTGGCGAGTGTGTATATATATATATATAGACACGAGAGGTACTTGGCGTAAAAAGTTGTCTCATTTGTCTTCTCGTGGGACTCGTACTCGAGTTTATTACGGGCCATCGAAAAAATGGGAGAATGGCAGCGGAGAGGAGGCTTATTTCAATTACAGTGTCATTACTCATAGCAAAGACTGTCTAATTGCACGCGATTATATCGCGATCTGATTCTTGTTACTGCGATTCGTCAGACGTGCCGAAAGGATCATTCCCCGACAACTGATTACAGCAGTGGACAGCGCAATGCGTTGATACGTTTTGCTGATTGTAATTGCGTAGATAAAACTCACACCGTCGTTAACAGTCGAGTTTAGCCGCCGGTGAAAAAGTGTAACACGGACCGTAAAAATATAACAGAGGGACTTGTTTTAATCAAAATTCTTAATCAATCATATAGTCTTGATTTAATCGAACAACTGTCACGCGGATTCCTCTCCCACGAGGAATTATTCTGCTCGCTTGTCCGCCTGTAACGAGCATGAAGACACACTAATTAAAACCGCGATCTTATCTGCTTCAACGGTCCGAGTATCTCTCGTTTGTGTAATCGCGACGAGAGGCGAGAGACAAGGGCTAATAATTCACTACATTATCTCCGAGGTTCCGGTCTCACATTTTCGTCCGATTATCATCGTCGAGGATGAATAATTGAAACGCGAGTTCATCGACAATTCGACTAAAAATACGTACATCGAGGATAGGTTGTTCATTTTTTAAAACCGGTGTAACCGTGACGACAGCGAGGCATTGCAAATTCAGCGGAATTCGCTTCTGCGCTCTCTGCGTGCTTTCCCCGCTCTCGTGCCTCCTCCTTCGATCTTATATTTACGAAGTTCCGTTCAATATTTATATGAAATCGTGAAATTTACATTTCGTCACATTTACACGCGTTGTAATGAGTTGTAAAACATTCACCCGCGCACGACAAATTCGGTATTCGCGGCGGCATTAATTCGGAGGTAATGATCAATACGCGAACACAACCTGGAACACGTTCGCCTAGATGTGTGTGTGTTTGTGTGTGAACGCGTTCGGTTGTCGCGGAACGCGGAGCGCCTTTCCGGGGCGAGCATCGTGGAGCGGCGGGCAGCACAAATTTTCTTACACGATCATCAACCGTCCGCGACGACGACGGCAGTTTTCCCGGTTCCGGGCGAGTTTCGACGTCGCTTTGCGCTTATTAACTATTCGTTAGTAACGCGGTTCGTTCGTACCCTCATTAGCGAGCGCACGGCATACAAGCGTGCGGTAGCGAATTACCGAGTGCTCGCAGCTGTAATGCAAATTGCATGAAAACTGCAACTGCCGGAGCCGTGCCGCGGTGCACTTTGTCTCGCCGATGAAATGGCGGCTGGCGGGACGCGCGAATGGCGCAACGATCGAGCGCGCGCTAGCGAGTGCAACGCGAATGCAGGGGAGGCCGCTAACGACGGGAATTTACGCACAAGATAATCCTCTTTGACGATATATCTTCTGGACAAGCGCGACGGTTAACGTTTCCAGCGGCAACTTTCGTTCAAAGCGCCGAGCGCGAAATACGGCGCGAGCCGCCGAGATATTTGGATTCGGGAGAATGATGCGGACTCATATATCCGCGGGAACGCGCGAGGAGTAAAGTCGACGAAGTGAAAAGAGAGACGGATAAATCGATCGGTCGATAGGTCATTTTATCAAGCGCTCTGGAAGAGATTCCCTTCAAGCGCAGAAACAAAGGAACGATAATAATAATAAGAGAACAGAAAAGTAATACAGTAATATATAGTGCGTCGGCACAGTTTTAAATACGCCCCAATGTATACAGCTAATGCACTGTTTTTAATTTTAATTTGCGGATTCCTCTGTGTTTAAAGATCGTCTATTTACAAATCTAGCTGACCCAAAGATAACGGTCTGTGTCTTACCCACATTGATCAGATCATTAACATGGATCCATCTCCCAGAAAGAGAGAGAGAGAGAGAGAGAGAGAATTTCGATTTTTCCATCGCGCATGCACGAGCGCGAATTTATTAACTATTGAATGTTTGAACGTTTCTAGGAAAATACGCCCCATGTTATCGTTACGTCGACTATACACAGTTACGTGCCTATAAATATATTATGGGAATATGTAGAAAGGATGCGATATAAATAGGGATAGCCTATATACGAACACGCGAGTAGCATATTTTAATGGTCGTTGCATTTCAAATCGTATTTCAATAGACTGTATCTTCGATTGTACAAACGCAAATAAAGCGTCGTGTTTTGCGAACGGGCGATGCTTTATTTGCCAGGTTCCAGTTAACCGTTTCAGCTTTCCCACGAGGATTGTCAGACGGTGGGAGGGGGGCTGGACGACGGGGTGGAAAACAAAAGAGATACGAGAAGTGGATCCGGACTATCTGGACACGGCGCGCGCAAATGGAAATACATATGAAATTAACGTTCGTGGGTGGTAACCCAATCGCCGCCCAATCTCGCCGTTACTTCTTCGCCGCTGCTTTGACACTGACAGTCCATATAAAATTCAGTCGTTCCACTTTCGCGGCCGCAAATTCGATAACAGCAACCACCGCTACGTCAATACTGATCCCGATACACGTCGCCCGATCGCAGCCTCTGCACGGCTAAAAGCACGGATGTTAACCCGTTTGCCGATAAAATTGTCGCAAATTCGCCCTGCGAACGCTAACCGATTTACTTTTTTATGAAATTAATACGTACTCCGTTGAGCGATGCTTAATAGATCGATCGCGCATCGTTATGCTTCCCCGGTGATTTCTCTCGATTGGCGACCGGCCGATTCTTGCTAAATGGGTCGCGTCGCACGTTAATAACAACACGCCGCGTTCCCAAGTGAAAAATAACGTAATGCGATTTCACTCGAAATTATCGACGATACGGTAATATAACTGGCAGTTATTCGCGTGGCAGTATATTATCGAAATTATCGAATTATTTCTCGTTTCATGAACGCGACATTTGTTTTTTATCACTATACTGCGCTAATGCAATTTTCATGGTCAAAATATCGGAGCGCGAGAGCAGTTTCTCCGGGACCGTCGGAATGAAACTCCGCCGCGCGCGCGTGTCATTCGGTTATTCTCCGTGCGTGCGCACGCGCGAAATTCCGCAGTTCCGCGTGTTTACGGAAAAATCAGCCGGGATAAAACGAGAAGTGCGTTTGCAGTAAGGTAAAATAATTTCGAGCGGCGGATTAGAGGGAAATTGTTGGTGGCGTGAAGGAATTCTCTCTCTCTCTCTCTCTCTCCCTCTCGGTTCTTTCTCTCCCAACTACTACCGGCGCGTCTCATTCTTTTAGATTTCCGCTTTAGCTAACCCGTTTAACTTTTACCTTGGGAGAAGAGATGAAGAAGGGCAGCATGGTTGAACAGGCCGGGGAAGAGAGACTTAAGAGTGGGATTGTACGGCGCGCTATCCTACTACAGCGAGAAAAGTGATCGCGCCCGAGAGACCTCGCAGCCCTCGAGCTTATTTAGGTTCTCTCCGCCCTTACCTCCGCCGCTTCACCCTACGCTCTCTCTTCCTCTCTCTCGACACTGGTTATAGTGCCGAGCGAACGTCGTTCGCAGATTCGGGACCTTTGCGTATCGAGCGACGGTAAATCGCGGTACGTTCCGGCGTTTTTCACATCGCGACCTCTGCGAGCTCTGAACTCCGCCGCCGGATGCACACGCGGATTTAGGATGTGTTGATGTATCCCCGCGATACTCGACTTCCGCGACTCCATCTAAATTTCACGTCCTTCCGAATTGATTACGGAAGTTGCCGGCTTCCGGAGGAGTCGAAATTCGGCGGGGAGAATATCGCAAAAATGCCCCGAGTTTACACGTGGTACGAGTTGCTGTTAACTGTAACTGTAGTTTTACACAAACTCGAGGCAGACGAGCTGAATCAAGGGAGCTTATACTCCCTGCGCGCTATGCGTAGCTATGCATTTCGTAAGGTTCTGTGGGATATGCTCGAGGTCGGCGTGTAAACGAGGCAATGCATAATGTAAACTTTCCCTATAGCAAAAGGAATTAATCGTATACTTGTCGTAAGGAAATTAATTAATTGCAGGTATTTTAGACTTTCCCGATGTGGAGGAATAATTCGTTCGGCTTCCGTGTTAGCGTCTTTCATGGATCTGTTTCCGACGTTTCCGATCGTTCCACGCCTCGAAGAAGTGAACATTTCAGTTCACGAAACGTCGGGAACAAATCCGTGAAGGACGCGGCGCTAACTCCGAAGCTAAATTAAGTAATTGAAAGTACTCTATATCGAGAGCGGTGTACCAACAGGGCTCTCGCCGACGGAAAACTTACAAACTATACTCAAATAATTCATTCCGATCTCAAGAGGATGGCACATAGAAAAACGTGAAACTTGAGCAATGAGGAAGTTGACCAACCAATTAGTGTATTTCTTTCGTTTATGTACTCTGAAAAACGACAGAACCCGAATCGAAATTTTAAATTCTACATCAGATTTTCAAGCGGAGAATACGGAAACAAATTCCCACTTGTAACATTAAAGAAGTACAATAAGTGCTTCTGTAATGCCAAAGGAATTCCTCTGGAGTCTAAATTTTAGTTCTATTAAGTCTTCAAGTGGACAATAACTTTCCCATTTGTAGCACCAAAGGAGCACAATAGAAGACCTTTGAACGCCTAATGTAAACTAAATTAGACTTAAAGCAAGACTAATAAATTTCAACTCGGGTAGTGACGATGAATTTCAACCGATTGAAATCTTAGTTACTTCTGCCTGAGACCAAATTTATTTCTCACTTCTATCTACTTTTGGAATACACAAACCTAAAGAAATATTCTGATTGGTTGTTCAATTTCCTCACTGCTCAAATCTTTTTCCACGCCATCGGAGTCACGCGTAACGCACCCGTTTCATTGGCCCCGTATAATTTCGTCACGCGCGCGATAACGTTGTGAAGTTTCAAGTAGCAATAATTAATAAATGACTTATCGGCTCTCGGAACTGTCTCCGAAGTCGCGGAGACTTGTTTTCCCGAAAGTTTACGACGGAGCCGGCGAAACTCCCCGCAGTTTCCCCGGAAAATATCGTCAGTCGTGGTCCGTGCCAAGCGGATGTACGTACCCTACGTGCCAACTTTGGGAGCCGACAGTACAACAGCCCGGGTTTCAGGCACGGGCCAAGGTGTCGGTTGTTTGGCCGGGGAGGTATTAGATGCTACCTAACGCCTACGTGGTGGCATGGGTGAATGGGTGGCGGCTGGTTGGTCGGAGGATTGGCGAGGAGGCCTCTCCTCTATGTTTCCCCGAAGTATGTATCCCATAGTCCGCGTGTGCTGTCTCAGCATCGGCGGTGTGTTGGCGGTCGGTGTGCATTCGCGATTCAACCCGCCCGTGTACGCGTGTCCGTGCATCCGGCAGCGCGAACGTGTCCTCCGACCGCGTGCTCCGTGTTGGTGCACACGGACGAGAGAGGGAGAGAAAAAGCGAACGAGACAGAGAGTTGAGAAGGAAAACGCGTTTGTGAGCGCGCGCCCGTGAGGGGGGGTGGGTTGAAATTTCTCCACCGCTGCGATCGGCCAAGTACGGCATCCGGGAGTTGCGTTATAGCTGAAATCGCGTAGGTGTGGCTGTGTACTCGCACACGTGTGCACGTAGCGCTGCTGGTTATCAAGGTGTGCGCGTGTACAGGCTGCAGTGGCAGCGGTTAACCTATCTGGTGGGGCGTGAATAGAGTGTGCCATGGAAGCTACACGATGTCGGACAGCGCCTCTTGCTCGCCGACAAGAAGACGGAAGAGGGTCGGACGGTGTCGGGGGAAGAGGAGGGGGTGTCGTGGTGCAGCAGCAACGCCGGAGGGACAACGGGGCGGGGGTGGTAAGCGCTCGGATAGACGACTCCGGGGCTACTTCGACGAGCTACTTCGCACACGCTACTTGAATCCTCGGCCCGGAGTCGTTGCACGACCCGCGACGGCTCCCTTTGTGCGCCGGCTCATGACGGAATAACGCGAGTTTTACGGAAGAATCGCGTTATCGAGACGAGCACTTCCCGTTCTTTCGCCGAGCGCGTTCACGTACGCGCCGCGAAACTTATCTAACGATCGTGGCAAACAATCAACGAGGTCGATAACGAGAAACCGGGGGGAGTGGGGAGGAACGAGGGAGGGTAGACTGGCGAGGAATTTCAGTCGGAGCCGAGGTCGAGATATCGGTGGAAGGCGAGAATACGCTTGCGAATAATTCCGCGCTTCTTACGTGCGATAATGTGGGTGCAACTCGAGTTGAAATTTTCCTTCTACATTGATCCTACAAATTACGTCGAATTTGAAGGATCAATGGAGAATTTGAAGGTATATCAGGGACTTGCAAGCTACGTTTGTCAGATAGTTGATGGCTCAATAGAGATGCCATTTTACAGATGCAAGGAATCCGACAATTATTTGAAAGGTGGGAAAATGTGATGGACAGTGATACTAGATGTTTTAATTGAACACACTGTTGCGTTACTGTTGCGTTACTGTCAATGGAAGAAATCGTTAGAAATCAATAAAATAAATAGTTAAAAATCAGACAAACTCTTGTAAGTCTTGAATCGCACTATACAGCTTATTATATATTGATATGGATGCATATTACATGTATATGGGTGTTTATTGCTGTTTTCTCCACGATAAAATTTAAAGAGAAATTCGCTATAAGCTTTTATAATCGCTGCGAACCATGTATTATTATTATAAGAAATGTTTTTAGAAAATGAACATTCGAAATTATTTAATATTCGTTCATATAAATATCCTCCATTTGCATTTAATCTTTATCGTAAATATTTTAGCAAGCAAGATATTAATTATGTAATGTACCCAACTGCAGATAGAATATTTGTGAAAAGCAAATAATTTATTATAGATGAATGTAAATAGGTAAAATGAAGTTATCCATAAAATGGGTAAACAAAGTGATATTAAGGTAAATGATCAAAACAACAACAAACTATTTTTCTTCTTATTTTCTTTCTTGTTGCTTCTTTTTCGTCTTTTGATTGTTGTGGAAGTCTCGATGGAACTTGAAGCTCTCAAAAAAGCCGATAAGGAAGAAATTTTAAAGGCAAAGATAACAGTTACGTGTCCAATAATGAGCACCGGTAGAAATTTAAATTTAGATTTGATGTAATAGCAAGGATAAGCAGAAGTGAAAAGAAGACGTTGGCAAATTCAAGATGGTGCTTACGAGGCAAGGAGCATCATTATTGGAACGTATAAATCAGAACTAAAAAGATTTAAAATTAAATTTCAAAGCCGGTATTCATAGCTGTACATTACTTACGATCTTAATCGAAAGCACAATCAATTACGGGTTCGTATTCTTAAATCGTTATTCGACTATTGAATAAATGTTTCTTGTATAAAATAAATGGTAACTGGTAACTAACGTGATGCTGGCAGGAACACGACTAAATATTTTAAGAGCCGGTGGAAATAATAACTAGCTGATACACGTGTTCCACGTTGCGATGTTTTCGTCGGCTCGAGTCGTAATGACTTGGTCACGCGAAAGTACGTGACGCACGAAAGCTCCAAAACGGCAAGAGGAGACAAAGTAATTTCCCACCAATCGCTAACCGTCCCCGTCTGTCATTTAATGTTTACATTCCACGAGCGAAAGATCAACGTTATCAAAACACTCCGAATTTTCGAGACAATTCCTAAGCTTGAGATATAAAGGTCGTACGTATATCGAAAATGCTCGAGATTATCTGAGTCGAAATTGATTTTAAGTCTAATTTAATCCTATATCAAGTATTCAAAGGTCTCTTTATCGTGTTCTTTTGATACTACAAATGACAACTTACTTCCGTTTCCTCCACTCGAAGACTTAGTGTAGAATTTAAAATTTCGACTGAAATATGAAAATAAAAAAACTTATTGTCTCATTTCACATCTTAATCTTGACTAAATTATCCGATTCTTGCATATTTCATACATTCCATTTGCGGTTGATTAAATTATGCAATTAATGCATCGCTGACTGAGTTATGAATAAAAATTAAATGCAAGTGTAGAATATTGAGATAATCGAACGTTAAATAATTCCGCAATAAGTCCTCCTTTAAGTTTAAGCCCGAAGGAAACGGCGGTAACTATTTGCAGCATCAAAGTAGGTCGATAAGCTGTATAATGTTACATCCCGAGATTCTCCACTGGTCCTTCAAGTTCGACGGAATTTGCAGGATTAACACGGAGCCAAAATTTCGACTCGAGAAGTTATTTAGATCGCGCGGAGCGCGTTGAACTTTTGAGAAAACGGTCAAAATTGCGCGCAACCTTGTCTCGGATTTCCAGCTCATTGCTCTAGAGAGCTAACAGGCATTAAATTACCTCATCACATTAACGTAATATCGAAACAATGTATCACGACGTCGTATTTTACTTGAGAAAATCTATTACAGCATACGGAAGTAATTTAATCTGGCGGAGAGCGGGCAGTGTGCATTACAGTAATCTCGCTTGTGTAATGAAGCTTTATATTTCCGAAATGTTTCTTCGCGCACAGCGCCGTTTACACGCCGGTGGGCTCGGGGCGATACAATTTGCGTGTTATACCTCGCTTCGTGCACGGTGAAAATCTGCCGCTGAAAAATGCCAGCGGAATTTCGTCCGTAACGAAACGCGTTGTATCAAGCGCGCGCGCGCGCGGCACCGCCGCATTACGACGTATTTCGGTTGAGTGGAATTCAAGAAGATAGAAGATGGAAAGCCCGCAGAGAGAGAGAGAGAGATACTCGGCCGGCGTTTTTCTGCGCAACCGCGCCGGCTTAAAGCACAGAGCCGAGATTCAAAAGTCCCTGTTCGATCGTAAGCTCGCCGCCGATGTGTGCCAGATCTCAACCTTTAAGTGAAACCTCACACGCGAAATATTCAACGTGGACGTTCCAGGCTTTTTTCCTTCCTTTCTTCATTTTGCCGAGAGTAGCGCGCGACGATTTACGGTGAATTCGTAAACGTCGGGGAATAATTCAGTTTTGCGATAATTCAAACATCGATCATTATAATTTATGCATCGTGCTTCCGCAGCAAAGTAATCGATGCAACTTTAAGACGGGGGCGGGCCGTCGCGATATGTTTTATTCTTAAAATCTCCGTCCGGGAAATGTAGGTCACCGAGAGCGCGATGGTAATACGAGGTCAGTCACGTTTTTGTCCCTAATGTTCTCGTTGGGTATAAATTATTAATAGAAATCGTCTACCCTCGCCGAGGTGAGGAGGAATCGTCGCTGCGCCGGAAAATTAGAGCGAATCGCTACGCGCGTGAGGTCCGGTATTGAATTTGTGCGAAATACATATATACATAATCATAAATGAAAATCTGATTAAAATCGCGTGTTAATCTCCCGCCATTCCGAGCTTCCTGCGATTTCCAGCTTATTTCACGCCAGCGTGTGAGTTTGTCCCGCGTTTTCTTTTTTTCATTTTCAATTTTTTTGCACTCATTTATTATTAACACATTCTATTTCAGCCGTCTGATCATTTACCCGCGAAATTCGCGCCGGCCGATAAACGTGAAATAATTATTCGTGCGTCGGGATAAGTCGAAATATAAAAAGCGGCCTATTTAAACGATCAGACCGCCGATACGTTCTGTGAGCAGAAATGAGAGAAACATGTTATACAAACGCGGGTCGAGAAAAGCTTTCAGAAATGGATGCAAAAGTTTCACGTCCGACTTTCTCTCTTTTTCCATCTCCCCTTCTCTCTCTCTCTCTCTCTCTCTCCCTGTCCCTCTTTCTTCTGCATTGGGAATCCGCGCGGAGATCCATCGTGGATGCCGGTGACAAAGCGCACGTCCGAGTTAGGCGTTCTCTCCGTCGTGGGGAAGATAGAAGACGAGAGCGTCGCCGAGGAGGCCGTGGCCGACGTAAAAATTCCCACGTGACGCGTAAAGCTCGTCGGGGCAGGTCGGCGAGCGAGCAGTTTCCGGCGGAAGTCGCGGCCAATCGCGACTACCCGAAATCGGGAGTGACCTCTGATTTATATTCCGCGTTGCGAGCGCTGATGCAGGCCTCCGGGTACCTTCCGACGCTCCTTCTCACCGACTCGAGGAACCTTCACGGTTCCTCCGACGGCTAACCGTCCCGCCGCCCCGTCTCGTCCACTCAGCTACCTACCTACGTACCTCGCCGGGCTCGCTCGTCAGCGCCCAAACGTAAACCCACCCCGAGATTCTCATCACTCTCACCTCGCGCCGGCCGTTTTATTCGCGCGCTGAAGCGGGCATCACGAACGGACAGCTGAATCAGGCGTTGTTATAGCGGGCGCCGGCAACGAGGCCGGCCGTAAACGTCTTGTTGCAGCTGCAACGCGCGGTGTCAGTCCGCAGGAACGACCGGTGGAGCGGGAGGAGACGGCAGGGCTCTCTCTCTCTCTCTCTCGCAGCCTGTCGACGAAAGCGGGATTCGCGAGGGTGTTCGCGATCGCGCTTCTCCCGTGAGAATTCGCGCCGGCTGCCGTTGCTACTGCTGCCGAGCCGGAAGTTTCACCCCCGGGAACGCAAAATTAATCGAGCGAACGAGGTGGCGCGCGAACGAGCGGGAAAGAAGCCCTCCATCGATCGCCGACTGCGGGGCTGCCAAGGGCGTGCGGATGTCGGAGCTCGCGCAAGAATTCGGCGAGCGTTAATGCAGCCGCCGTTCTCTCTCTTTCTCTCTCTCTCTCTCTCCTGCGATCGGCGGCGATCGGTGCGACGCGTCAGGCTAAACTCGTTAGCCGGCGCGCTGCGAATTAATTGTCGCGCGCGCACCGAAAATCCATTACACTCGTGTGTGCGCGCGCTCGGCTGGAGCGAAGAGAAAAGGATGCCGAAAGAGCGAGCGGGTGCAGGTGTGTGAGAGAGAGAGAGAGAGAGAGAGAGTGAAGTTGCAGGAGCGAAAGAAGCCGGAGAGGGGAACGGAGAAACGGGGGACGTCGCGGAAAACACTCGCGAATAATGCCGCTGCGACGCGAAATGCCCGGTTCGCCGCGCATAATTACGAGCGCGCGCGCCGAGGGGGCGGATGGAGGGGAAAGGGGGGAGAGAGAAAACGCGGGTACCGGAATTATTGCGGGAGCGAAACGTGCGCGACCGCGGTCGCGTACCTAAACGAGGATCGTGAAAACGCGGACGGCAGGTCGGCGAGGGAAAAGACCGGCACAGAGATAGAGAAAGAGAGTACGGAAGAGGAGGAGGGAGGGCAGGGAAGAAGAGAGAAGGAGAGCGTGAAATAGAAAGACGGAACTACCAGGCCGTGGAAGGGAAACGGGCAAATAATAATATCCGGCTGAATCCCCGAACAATTAGCCGCGCCACTTGAGAGGGCAAACAGTTTAAATCTAATAATAGGCCGCGCCGCTTCTTTATTCCCGTCGTCTGGCGACGTCGGGCTCCGTACGTCCCGCGTTAAGTTGTTTTTGCTCCACGGGAAAACGACGGGCGGAAAAGAGAAACCGTGTGCTCGTTCCTTTCAGACCAGCAGCGGCACACCCGGCCGAGTTGTCCGAATCCGCCGTGTTTTCCACGTCGCCGTGGGTTCGAAACTTCGAGTATGGTGGAGTCGAAATAATTTTATATGCGTGCGCACGAACATCGGACTCACCACCGGTAGCGCGTTGCATAAACTCGTGAAAGTTCCGTCGGATTGATCGATCCTGTCGCCAAATGTATGCGCGCGGTTTTACTCGCAAGACTCCCGTCTCTTCGCGCGCGTCTGCACGCTTCTTACGTACTTAATATTTCACTTTCGCCGTCTCGGCCCGTTCCGATCTTTCTTCGCTTCATAGTTGGCGCCATTGGCGCCGCGGCCACAAATCCTCCCGTCTCCCTTGTCTTTTTCTGACCGCGTCACTAGCAACGCGGCTGAAAAGAGCCGCCTTCAGCCGTATTCAGCCTCCTCTCGCCGACTCTTCCGTTTCACCCTCGAAAACGCCGAATAATTATACCGTTACTGCAGGTAATTACTATTAAGCGCGCGCAATTTATGGCGGCGCGGCGGAGCGGAGGGATGGAAATACCAGTCAAACGTATAATCGCAACAGCAACATTAATAATGCCACAATAGCGCGATGCTACGCCAGGAAATGATAAGAGGCTAATGAAGTGAAGACCCCGCTGGATATATCGCGAAAGGGAGCAATTAAACATTAATCCGTCAATTAATTAGCACTTAATGGCGACTTAAACAAGAAAACGCAATACCGAAGAGTATGGCCTCGTATCTCCTCACTTAACTCTTAATTTTATCTTTCTCTCTGTTCCCCACCCCCCCCCCCTTTTTCGTTATCGTTCCATTTCATACCGCGCAAAACAATTACGCTCACAGTCGCGAATAATCTGTGCGCCATCCTCGGCCGTTCGGGCTTTCCTCTTTTGTCGCAAGGAGCTCGCGGAAAGAGCCATCAGAGATCGCCCGAGCTCCATTCTTCCATCGTGTCCATCGTCGAGGATGGATTATTATTACATTATTCCGAGTAATTGTTCCCAGTGAGAGACGATTTCTGTCCCCGGACCTCGCGGTAAGACTTTTTTGGGCGCGATTCGCGCGTATTTCCGCCGAAATCTCTCTCTTGCGTAAAATTGTTTTACTATTCTGTTGTTTCGCGTCGTATCGATCGATAACGCGCGAGTTGTAGAATAATAGAAGACACGAGGGAAGCGTATATTTTGAAAGCGCATCCCGTTCAATACAGAGAAGCAAGCCCTTTTTACGTATTTTTTTATTTGCGACGAATCGAATTCCTCGTGCGATTTTCTGAATTATTCTTAGATACGATAATTACCGGTCGCTTCTCTGCCGGTTGAATAAAGTAACATCGATGATAATTTTGATAATTGATGTCACGCTAAGTTTTTTTTACCACTCGCTCATGATTCATGTGTATTCTAATTATCTGTGGGTCCGCACATAAATACGGACATGTTTGCTTTTTCTATCGTCGACATGTCGCGCACGACGACGCGCACTGACAGAACGCAAAACGTGAAAAAAAGAAAATTTCGTTCCAATTGCGAAAATTCGCGATATTACTGTCGGATCCAAAGGAGACAAGGGAGTGAAGCGTAAATAGACCGGCATCGCACGCGCTGAATCCTCCGCTGGCACATAAAAACGGTAGCAATGACTGCCGGGTCGCGAGATGGCGGATTCGATAATCCGTCGGTCACCATTCAACTGTAGTCCCTGTGAAAGCTCAAAATAAATACACGCGTTTTTCGCAAAAGCCCGGAACTCCCCCGCCTATTATCCAGGACACGGCTGGTGATATCGAAAATCCAGTATTAACTCTTTTTACATTCCGCGCTTGTGCGTCGGAACGATTACACGTGTTCCGTAAAAAGTGAGATTTCGCAAGGCTACCGGTCAATTTTAAAGCAACCTAATATTTACACAATTAACTCTCGCCCACGTCTCGAGGCGTCTCGTGCGGTATGCAGACCACGTGTTTGAAGTTACTATAAATATTACAAGTATAGAGCCAGTCCTAATGAAAGCAATGTTTAGCTTGGCATCGTACATTTGTAGTTAATTAAACAACAATGATAGTGAACATTTAATTACGTCGTGAACAGAATTTAATCATGTTCGCATGGGTCTCGAAACATCAGTAAGACTATTTCTGTGCTCAATATACACACAGGGAAATGCAATTTCAGTCTGAGCATTTACGTCGGATCTCGGCGTCTCTGCAGATATCCGCTTTCTTCTCGCGTCAGTCGCGTCTTCCATTGTCGCAGAAAGTTCATTTCAACCTTGGTCTTCGACCCGAAGTGTCCTCGTTTTTGCAAATTATACAAATGAATATAATTGCACAATTTATTTGTGAATATACTTTCGAGCGATCCATAGCTATATCTGTTAAATATTGATATTAATAGCGGTCTCATCGGTTTCACCGGCCTTGACATATATTCTCAGGTACATTAATTTCACGTTCTCAGAAGGTGTAATTCACGCAATTCTTCGCGCACCATGTGCATTTAAGGAATCAACACATACCGCGTTGCATAGAAATATTCATCACACATTCATACGCGTGATCGGTGATGTTTCTATTTTCTTTCGTCCAATGTTATACAAACGCTGTAAACTTATTTTCTAACACACAATGAGTACGCAATGAAAACTTTTCGTCAATTAGCCATGTTCTCGACAATGTACGTCAGGGTCATTGAAACCGACGACAGCCGTTAGTCGGGAAATTGCGCGTACGTGAAAGACGAAGCTTGCGGGTTCTTCGTGCCTCCCCTTTGACCTTTCTCGGGGTAAACTTGACACAGTCACTCGGCCCGATTTCCCCGACTCGTAATAACGGAAACCGCCGCTGCATCGAGCGACGTTAATGGATTATCAAAGGTTTCCGCTTTAATGCCTCGACGTTAACCGGTTCAACTCGATTTGCCCCGGAGCATTAATATTAATTAAGCCGTAAGTCGGTACATCCCTCGCGGGATCGACGCCCGTACGTTCGCGTCGCCTCGCCTCGGTAGCGACGGAAGGAGGGAGAGGGGTGATTTTCGCACTTGGTCGCGCGCGACCGAGTACGCGCGCGGTAGTTTCACGATATCACGCTCGCCCCCGTCGTAGGCGACGACGACCTCGCGCGCGCGTACCTCGAACGGACGGCGAGAGAAATTAGGGGAGCTTTAACGGTGGCCACAGTGCGGCGCTCCGCGCTCTAAGTGATCATGGATTAGCCGGACGAGGAGAGAGAGAGAGAGAGAGAGCTCTCGGCAGTTGGAAAGAGAAAGACGGGACGACGTGGCGCGGCGAACCCGGCAAAACCCGTGACGCCAGCCAACTAATTACCATGGCACGGGCCGCCGCCGGCGGTGCTGCTGCTGAAACCGGCTTCCCTCTTCGCCGTTGTGATCGTTACGACCATCCGGCCCGTGAGCGACGCCAGCCGAGCCCTTTAGAGCGATCCTCCGACGCACTCGCTGACGTATTCATTTCCGTTAGATGAATTTCGCATGCACGACGAATACCGCCGAAGCCGTACACCGTCGTCGCGGTCTACGCCGACGATGTCCTTGAGGTTTGCGTTCCGAACGCGCCGAAACCGCCGGGGCGGACTACGTGTCCAGCTTCTTTCGCGAAGCGGCCAGAGCTGGTGTAATCGTTTATTGAAGACTAATCAAATCCCGCTTAAAGTTTAATCAAAGTTTGATCGACATCGGATGATCCGCGACGGAGCTCGAGGCCTATCCAAACAACTTGCTTAATCGCGTATTGCATATGCATAAGGAAATGAAGCGACCGCGATCCGTGCGGAAAAAGGATGTCTTCTATATCGGACACGCATGATTGGTCAATTTCCTCGCATATGCATCAGCCTTGGTCGCCTGGCAATCTCGCTCCAAGACGTGAGCGGCGAGCAAATTGACCAATCACGGTCGGTTGGAAGAATAATTGATCTTGATCCTCCGTTAATCGCAATATCCAATAGGTAGCACCTTAGTATTTGTCAATTCGTTCTTCACTTTTTGGATACTTCTAGTTCTTGGTCTGTGATAGCCAAGTGCCTTATGAAAGAAAGATGGCTTCGAGAAGCGGAGGAAAGTACCAAATTATAACGTGATTTCTATCAAAAAGCTGGCGCTATCAGACGTCGCATTTTCTACGATTTGTTATCACTCTTGACAACGCGGGGAACGCTCTTCTGTCAGAAATCGCGTTACATTCTGTTGCTTAAAGCAAAAGACGGTTACCGCAACCTGTTGTTGATCCAGATTTACCGCACTTGGCGGTTGCCGCCAAGTTTCTCTTTACGAGCGATCCTTTCCTCGATGCGGAGATACCTGCGCGACGCATCGCGATACGCGAGGTTGCGAGTCGAAATTCACTCTCGGCGGATGCGATAACAACGCGACAAGCACTCCGCGAACTCGGCGGCGGTGAGCGCGTCGGGGGCAGAGATGGTACAGGTGAAAGAGATTATCGCCGCTTACTCGGAAAACCCGGAAAATGACTGGAACAGCGCTAATTACCCGACTCGGAGTGCTCTTCGGTCTCTGACACGCAAGCTTCCCCTCAAAAGATGTTTACGCCGTGAGAGGATGCTTTAATCGAGTTGAAGAGACGAGTCGAGTAACCCAATTAAGTCTCTCTTCCGTTACTCCTACGTTACCCCCACGCGCAATACTGAAACACCATCTCCCTCGTCCCTCCCTCGGCTCCCCCCTCATCCTCCCAGCTTGTCCTCTCACTCACCGGCATTCTCTTTTCCTCATCCGCCCTTTCTTTAGCATCCTCGCGCCCTCCGCACGGGACGTTTGTGGCGTCGTCGGCATAAATGTCGCTTGTTTCTGCACCGAAAATGCATTTCCCACGGGAGAAAAGAACTTTCCCACTTTTTCGCATTCTGTTTTTCTTTCTTTTTATACATGTTTTTTTTTTCTTTCTTCCTTTCTCTCACTTTCTATTTATTTATCTATTTATCTCTCTCTCTCTCTCTCTCTTTCCTTCTTACATTTTATTCTCCGCGACGAGCGAAATTCGACGCGATTTCAGCGACAGACGATTTTGCATTACGTAAACGCGAATTGCTGGCGAGATTCTTCGGCGAGCCACGTTCTTCGTCCGCTGTTCAAGAAGATTATCCGGAATTTCGTTGGACGTCCTTGTAATTGTTCGCGCGCGAATAAAACGTAGCGGCGGCACGATTAAAGGCGCGTTGCGCCGGGAAACGGAAAATATGCGATATCAATCTATCCGACGTATTTGGAATTGCGTTACAATGCACGACGAATATTTTTTTGGATATGTAATATTTGACATCTGATGGTTGTTCTGTCGACGGAAAGTCTCATGTTGTTTGAAAGAGTGCATGGCCAACAAAATTTTGATCAAACCGAAGAGCGATATGAAATATATATCGTGGTTTCTAAATTCGGAGTTAAATGAGAAATCTGATGGCGGCGAAAATAAGCGGAATTGCTTTAGAATTTTATATCGTTCTCATCCATCGAAGATATTTACAAAAAAGGATATTTAATTTCCCGTTTTACTAAGCGATATATGTGGACTTTGCGAAAGCGGATTGTGCAAATGCAGAAGGATGGAATTTTTGACTGCATTTACTCATCTGCTTTTCTCTCTCTATGCAAGATAAAAATAGCCATTTTTAAAGGGGATCCATTCTTCTACTCTCTTATGCTTACCGTAATTCACGTGCTAATGAATGTTACTGCCGTATATGCCGTCCATATTTACATGCAGCGGTAATGGCTCACTCGTCGAGCTTTCTTTTCGCGTGCATTATTTTTCGCTGTCGCCACGCGCAGTACATTAATACGGAATATTTATATCTGACAAAAAGCGGGTTACCGTTGCGAATGCATGCGCAGTTACGATACGCGTGACAACGTAATAATACGCCGCGATAAATAATAATATCATTAATAATAATATGTTTAAACCGCAATTAAAAGTAACGGTACTAACAATATATTACTTGAATTTCCAGTGATAATGAGATATCATGTTATGACGATATTGTTATTGCGAGATGCATGATTTAACGGAACAATAGAGTCACCATGCTTAAGGATGTGTCGCCCATAATTCAAAATAATAAAGAAATTATGAAAAAATCACAAATTAATCTGTATAGTTAATAAATAACTTATAGTAATACTCGAAATACATATACGTATGCATATATTAAATATACTTATACCTCTTTCTATCACCCATGCATCTCTGTCGGACCAATTAATACGTAAACATAGCATTAATAATAAAAATAAAAGTAACAATATTTTCGTATTTATAATATCGTCTATTTATGTCTACCTCAATTTCATTTCAAATTAATATTTATTATTATAGGTAGTGAAATAAATATGTAGGAACGTAATTTTGTTTGATAAATACGAAATTTATGAGTGGTCCCTTTGATGCACTATTAAAAATATGACATTAATACACCGTTAAACGCACGGGAAAGGATCAGGAAGTAGGTCATCGTACTGTTGGCGATTCCAAAAGTAGAGAACCTTGCCATTGGTCTGCCTAGCACGCGGGAAGATTACGACGGCATAAGCCCTAATTAACCAGAACGGCTCCGCCATGGACGCGAACTTGAGCTGGCCGAAGTTTCGCCGTACATTAGGCGAAAAAATCGAATTAGCCGGCGACGTGAGAGATTTGTCGGGAATACAATGCTTCTCCGCTCGTCGGCTGCCGAACGTTTCTCCGCACGTTGCCCGTTTCTTTCTTTCGCGTTACCGTTATTATTTGCCTGCCAAAAATGTCGAGCTCGTTACGGAGAAATCGCGAAAAAAAGTTTTCCAGCTCGAAACGACCGGAGAAATGGGAATCGCGCGAACACGGCCCCGTTAGTTCGGCTGACCGTTAACGTCGGGATAATTCTACGCGATGCGATATTGATACTCCATTTTTATATCTTACGAGCGAGATACAGGCGAAAATCGTAGCGATTATAAGGGAGTTCTAGCGAGAAACGAGGCGCGTTACGCGAGGTTTGCGAGCGCGGCCGCGGATACTAAAGGTAAATCGTCCATTTGTAGTGAAACGACGGCCCACGATAACGCTTCCCTATTCGCCACTTACGCGGGTAACGCTATCGCGCCGCTTTAATACTTTCGCATAACGTGAAATTATAACGCGAGCCGCGTCACGGGATTGAATTACTACGTCCGCGCGCGCACTTTCGAAACGCGGCGTGTCGCGACGATGTTACGGTTCCGCGTCTGCCGGTTCGCTCGTTCGACTTACCGATGGTGCGCTCGTTCCTTTCCGCCGGTCAAAGGTTGCAGCGCGACGATCGAATGTGCGCGATTATCGAAATTGTCGTTGCGCGTCCGCGTCGCGCTTGCATCTCTCTCTCCGCATTTTACGTCCCACCCCGGCCGATAAACATTCTGCGTTCTGTCCGAAAATATTTACCGAATTACACGGGAGAATTTCCAAAATCGCGCCCCGATAAAAAGATTATAAATTCCTTTTTTATCCTCGATGGAAAAAGCGAATTTTCATGCTGTTCACGCAGCTTGGCAAACAATGAATACGAATTGCGAGAGCTGGGAATTTATGCCGCCGAAACGCGGCGATAAAATTCGCGCGAGCGGCCGCGCATAAGTCCGATCAGATTGTTCTGACATCCAGCCCGCCACCAGCGCTAAACTTACTTTGCGATATCGATTTTACGAACTGCGATATTGCGATGGCCGATACGAACGCCGGGGCAGATGCGTCGCTCCGTACCGGGGCACAATTAAACGGATGCTCAAACGCAGACCGAGCTCTCCGATTTCGCGTAATCCACCCACCGTGTCCGCACACATACGCCCGGGATTTCTTCCATTTCAAAATATTATCGGAAGCGAGGTGCGCGCGCTCCGAGTCGGTCGATTAGACATATGTCGGGCGATAACGCGTAACCACCTAAAACGGGCCAACGGCAGCCGCGAAAACGGATCCCGCGCTCGCGTGGAAAGAGCGTTTCGCCGCCGGCAAATAAAATGCAAAATTAATCATCGCGCCGGTCACGAACGCGGGGTCGATTTAAATCGGTGCTGGTGCGAGGGGCGACGGCGACCGGGGGCGGGGGTGGCGCCGGCGCACCTCGTAATCGGGTTAACCGACTACGATTTCCCTCGCGCCCGCAGATACGACACATTACACCACTCCGTACGCTCTGCTCTCGCCTCCCCCTCCCCCGTAATCTTGGCATCGGGCGAAATGGGAAAATAATGTCGC
Organism: Dinoponera quadriceps; assembly: GCF_001313825.1. Taxonomy (NCBI): domain Eukaryota; kingdom Metazoa; phylum Arthropoda; class Insecta; order Hymenoptera; family Formicidae; genus Dinoponera; species Dinoponera quadriceps. The sequence continues at coordinate 220,954 of NW_014554665.1, read as the reverse complement.
CCCTAAGCGCCGGCTAAAGGGTCCCTTCGTAATTACTGTAAAAACGATATGATTATAGGAGAGACCTTTGCAACCGCCGCTTAGAACGGCCTGCACGAGCGTTGTCCGACCGTCTCGTTTATCGTCCTTTTTCTCTCCCGTGTTCTTTCCTGTACACGTATGTGTACCTCCCTCTTGTATACCTCGAGTCGCGCACTTTCTCTCGCGTGCACGTGCACAACCGCGATCACACACCGGCAGCATCGTATCCGGCAGTTTCGCTCGCCTAAGGCTATACCGGAGAATTGTCCTCGAAACGCTTGATGTGTCGATTCATTCGGAAAGTGGGAAAATGAAAATTATATTTTATGCGATTCTGCGAAAAAAGGAAATATCGCACGTACATGTGTATACATTTTTATATTCTTTTTTTATCTCCCCCCCCCCCTCTCTCTCTCTATGTATATATATATATATATATGTACAAGATGTCCGAAATTTTTCCGCTAACTGATTGTGTGACAGTAAAACGTATTATGCTGGGTATAAAAATTACACATCATTTTTCGCAAATTTCGCAATAATTAATGAATAATTAATCAAATAATCTGAGCGAATGAGCACATGGAAAGCGGCGGGACAGGCATCGTAAGCATGCACAAAGAAAGATGGCTTTGAGTTTGTAAGAAAAATGGCCTACTTAGAGTCCCCTAGCAACGACGAGAATCAGCTGCTGCCCGGCTGCTCGCTGCGTTGCTCCGTCCAGAACTGCCAGATCGTGAGACGTGGGATACCACAACCGCATGCGGCAGCTCGACGGCAAAATTTCGGACACTCTGTATATAGAGAACATAGCGCCCGGGTGTTTCCACTCGGGAACAACGAATTCATGTTAATTATGTAATATTAAAAATGAAGACAATTATGACTACGCTGAAAAAAAGGGTATAACGTTATCTATTTTACTTACCGTACGAAATTATATTAATTTCAATTAGCGTTTTTTATCATTATACCTGTAATGTGCGTGTGGGGCCCGCTTCATGAGGCGGGGAAAAAGCCCCGACGTAAAACAGCTATTCTCCGTACGTAGAATCCGAAGCTCGGGAAGGGCAAACTCGAGTAGCCTTCAGCCCTTTTCCGCAAGATGCCACTGTCCCTCACACAGGCAGACGCGTATCTCTTCGAGCTTTCACACATTTTCCCACACTCCGCGCCCTTCATCCGTGCGCATGTAAGCGCGTACAGAGCCCGTTCCTCTTTCCCGCCCTCCTCCGCCTCGCTCTTTCTCTCTTCGTTCTCTCTACGCGCGAACATTAATGCCAAGAGCGGGGCGCGGGGATGGTAGGGCGATTTGTAGTCGTGCCGGAGTTATGGCCAATAAACTACGCACGCGAATATAACGGCCGGAGTATGCGGTGAGAGAACGAGGCCGTTCGAGCGAAAGAGAGAGGAGATGAGCGGGGGAGAAAGGGAAAAGTGGTCGCACGCGGCGGAAAGGGGTTGGAAGGGAACAGAGAGAGAGAGAGAGAGAGAGAGGGCGAAAAACTCAGCGAACCGCCGCTCGCAACAAATGAATATTTAATCAATCTTCTCGCGTGGATGTACCTAATTTCGAAGCGTCGCGGGGGCACGCGCGCACACTTAAGGGCCCCGCCGGTAAATCCCAGAGGAGCTGGCGCGCCCCCCCCCCCCCCC
>NW_014554665.1:183209-219254 GCF_001313825.1 Dinoponera quadriceps | reverse complement strand
CCCCCCCCCCCCCCGCGCGTGTCAACCCCGCCGTGGGCCGTCGCGGCGCGTTTCTTGCGCTGCCGCCCCGGCGATGCTGTCATCGGCCTGGAGTTACAGCGTTGAGCTTTCTTGCGCACTTCCGGTCGTTGACTTTCTTTCCGCACCGAGCGGAAGGCAATCACATGGGTGACGATGAAGGGGGTGGTCGACGACCGGGTTCGCCCATGTGCGTGGCTAATCCGTAGGCGTTCCAATTATTCGTGTTGCTTTGCGTTTCGGTCGCATTGTGCGATATAATGGCACGTATGGGTCGAGCAGAATATTTCAAGACCGAAGGCGAGAAAGAAAGACTGTGCGTTTGTGAAGTGATGACCGTTTGCAAATCCGTTTTTTAAGATATAGCGGAAAAGTATACCCGAGACGCACCGTTTTGTTTTTGAACTCTACAATCCTGTTGAAGGGAAGGCGTAGAATTAAAATTTATATGCATGGATTGCAAGGCGTTTCTCTACAAAAATATATTGTAGTTTTTCGAAAGTTACTACCACATAGTCGCGGAAATCATTTCTTTCCGAGAAGTTAGAAAAATGACTCCAAAGAGAGGTCGAGAAAGTAGATCCCAAAATCGACACGATCCACGGTACCTACCAGGAAATTGTTGAAAAATTAAATATAAGCACTGAAATTACATTATCTTGTACGTTATTATATATATTTTTCAACATGTTATCAGCTTAGCTTTGCACTAGCCACTTTTTATTTTCATGCAATTTTACAGGTATGTAATATTTTTGAAATCTACTTTTCTATTCTTTCATATTGAAATCTTGAAAGATGTTATATAATTAAGTCAAATAATTAAGATTTGAATTTCCCGGAAACTAGGCGTTTCCGTAACTTTGGACTTATGGCTCCGACTACTTTAGTTAACACTACGTAGTTAACACTACGTATCTGTAAACTTTAGTTAATACTACGTATATAATATTAACTAAAGTTTAGTTGATACAACTCTGTAAAATTTCATCAAAATCAGAGGTGGGTTGTTTATTACGGCGTTACTAACAAACAAACAAGAAAAACAAAGGAAGATAACCGTTAGCTCCAACTTTTGCGATGTCTGTTGAAAGACCACACCGAAAAAACAATTCCTGTTGTTTTAATTTTTCTGTTGCTTGGGGACCAGACGAAAATTCGGTTTTAAAAGATTTCTGTAGGAAATTCCTACTCGGTCAATTGTTCTCAGTTGTCTCAACCGTTTTAATGCCGAGAAACATGAACACGTCCATTTTCCATATCTACATCAGATTTGGTGCTTTTCCTCTACACGTGCTCGTCCCACTAATCGGAAATAACAAGACAATTCGCCGTGAGACGCTCGAGTGAGCAAATGCTCTCGCGCAGTGAACTTCCCAGTGAACGCGCTGTTGGGTCTCTCGGGTTTCTCAACGTGAGGAACATGACGTCGGTATCAATAGCGCGGCGACTGACTTTTTAATCACCTGCGATAGTTGTGACATAATTCAGCGTGGTTTAATGAAGAAATAACAATGCAACAGTGTCACTATTGCGCGTAGCTCGGTCGCTGAGCTAATTAGCGTAGTTGCGACGCTGAGTTCGGCGAGACATGACATTTCAGAGGATTATGCAGCGCGTGAAACGATAACATTGAACTTTATGAGCTCTAACAATTCTAAATTATCGATCCCTCCCGGGGATAATGTACCTCGATTCTCTTCCCGTGGTCCAGCCCGCTACTTTCCGGCGAATTCACGAATGATTTGTCCGTGATATTTCGCCGGCGTGTATTTAACTTGCGAGTGTTAAATTCTCGGTGCACACGGTTCGCCTCTGTGCGACGCAGTCGTCGAGTTTAACACCTGCTTTGTAACGTGTAACTTTTATTCCCCCGTAATCCGAGTTGTTCGGAATATTTGCAACGGATCAAAGCGCGTGTGTGATGGCATTTACGAAAAATCACATTCGGTTGTTGCGGAGAAAATAAATTAACTTAGCCGTGGGCGGGGATTTCCCGTGCATCCCTCCTATTGTCGCGTTGAAATAATTCGCCGGTTGTTCGCCGGGCTCTCGTATAAATGACGGGAGCGACGAGGCGAAATCTCATCGAGGCGTTTACATTCGACGCTCGATTGTCGCGTAATTTCATTCGACGGCGTTACCTCGCCCGCGCGTATGAAGAATTTCGCCGTTTCCCTCTCCGGAGATGTTTTCAAGGGGTTTCGCGCCAATTTACCGCACGCGTTGCGTCCTACAGCTATCTCCCCCCCTTGTCCCTCTTCCTCACCCTCTCTCACCCTTCTTCCTCTTCCGCCAGTCGTTGCAGCGGGGAATGATAGAGCGGCGGGAGGTAAAACTAAAACGGCGTTAAAATGCGAAAGTGCCGGCAAAACGCGAGCGGCGCGATGATACGTTTACGAGGGGAAGAAAAATTGTCATGGCCGCGTTTCCTAACAATTAAGTTAGCGTCTTTGTGGCGCCCGACCGCCGACCGCGCCAGTCATGGCACTACCTCCCCTCCCGTCCCGGGTTATTCTCAATATCCGTGCTTTCAGCGAAATCCTTTTCGTCGTATCTACGTACGAGGGTATCACCCGCCACGTCAAATTCCTCCTCTTTTCGTGACGACGCTCTAAGCGCGATGAACCCCGCGCATCCTCCACTCCGGATCATTACGCCGCCGCGAAGCGTGTTAGCACGCATCGTCGGAGGGATGAGAGGTAACGATCTAAAACTGCGAGTGACGTGATCCTACTGATCGACGCGAGTAAAATCTTGGATCTGCAACGCGCGAAATTTGGAGGCGCCTTTTCGGACAATCGCGACTACCCGAGTGATGGAATGGTAATCGAATTACACGCAGGAGAAGGGATTCCTTTGGATTTAGTACACCTGGGTTTAATGTAAACAACATGTTTTTTAATATCAAATATCATTTTGTTTGAGATGAAAATGCTGTTGCCTCACCAAAGTAAGCCATGTTGTTTGATGGAAAAAATAATATCGATTAGAGGAAATATTATTTCGTTCTCAAGGAAAACAATTTATTTCATTATGTATTAAATATTGGCCCACGGAAACAAAGAAGTTCTTTAATCCTAGCTCGTCACATTCCGGTTCAGTAGAACACTGAAAGTTTTCACTTGGCATATTCTTTTTTTTTTTTTCTTACAGTATCAGGTGTCCGCTACAACGAACGAACGTTACTTTTTCTTAAGCAGCATTTGCAAGACTATTTGAGAATTTTTTTCGAAAGTACTCTTTTTCTTATGATAATAAGTTTAGTTTACATCCAAATCACTTTCTTGACCTGATATCACAAACATCTTATTTAGACTCTATATTTCCAATTCTTTTTGTAGATTTAAAAATATTGATTAGAACAAAAATGACAAAGTCGAACGATAGTGTTACTTCCTTCAAGTAATTTATTGCTTGTGTCATCAATCATTGTAATGTTAGAATGAAAATACAAAAAAATATATTATTTGACGCAAAGATACTTATAGTTTGAGAAATCAGATATTTCTGTTTGTTCAATATTCGCTCAATATTCCTTTGTTTGCTCTCTTCCAAAAGACAAATTTGTTCTAATGAAGTCCAAAAAAAAATTTTTCTTTGTGCGGAAAGACGAGAATTTCTCCATATAATAATTCATTCGCCGTGGTATCATAAAAGATTCTTCGTTTAAAGTTACGAAATTATTCAGTCAGGAAAACTACGTAATTATTTTAATGACGTGGTAAGACATCTCATGATCAAATCAGAATGTTATTCAGCGTGAAAATAGCTCCTAACTATAAAGAGAACATTGGATTAGCTCGAGATAAAATATAGATCGATCAGTTCGATTGATATTAATTTACCTGAGGTATTTCTGTAATTCCTCAGAATGAAATTGTAAAATACATGGAATATGGAATAAGGGTCGTGTTAAAAGATAATATTATATATAGATTGCTAGTAATGTTATAATAGTTACACACCGGGTCTAATCTTATTAATCTTCTCAATAATCTTGCCGTTAATCGTAACAGTTGTCCAGAACTGTTTGCTCGTAGCTAATTAATATTAAACATACATTTCACGCGCACCAACCTTCATATATAGTGTTAATTAAAATTGGAGAGTTTATTTACTTTTTTATTACCACGCGTACGAATGCAATTACATTTCGCCGTATATTTAATTTTCATTTATTCCATACGGCGAGTTTCCATGCTGAACTTTTCATTGAAATTTTTGTCCCCGCTTTTAGTTGAAAATAAACTTTTATCCGTCTTACGGATTTTTTTTTTTCGCCAGACGAGAGCAACGAAGATGGACGAAAGAAGTCTGCCGCGTAATCTTATTTTCTCTTCTACAAAAATCTTAAGCTGTATTTACGAAAGAAAAAAAAAATTTCATTTGCAATTATTTCCGAGAAATAAAAGATTCCATAACAAATAATTGCAAAAGCTTTCTCCGGAACGTCAAGAAAATCCCTTCTCTGCCACTTCTTTTTTCCACTCTTTCGTATTAACCGCGATTTAATTCAGTCCGATTCAATTTGCAAATCTCTATTGCACTTTTCGATTACTCGACACACGAGTGAATATTATCCCGAGATGATCTCGTGCGTCTTGGTGCGAGGAAAAAGTTATTCTCCGGGAGCATCATTAACGAGTTCCGTCGCGCACCTCGCGACGCGACGTGGAGTAACGGAGTTGATGACGAAAATAAAAGGTAAAATAAAATAATGCCTCTCTTAATGGCGCTTAAGTAAAATGCCGGGTGGACGTTCCGTTAGCGGAGAGGCGAGTCGTGAATGTATTGTCGAAACGAATTGTCCTAGTCCCCTCTTCCCGCATTTCTCTTCTTGTCCGGAGACACTTCAGAGATATTTGCTCTCGAGAGAAGTCGTAAATTCTGCTGCTTAGCAAGCATGCAAATATCGAGCGCATACCTATAATATCTGTTAGCCAAAAATTCGAAATCGCGCCGAATCGTTTAAGAATCGCCGCTCTCAATGTACGAAAATAACGAGTTTTCTTTAACTTTAAAAATCAAAGTGTCCATTTTCACATGTCTCCGAGTTTGACATATCTCTGTTAAATAATTCCGATAACTACTTTGATATGTGCATATTTAAAGCGTTTTAGAAGAATAGCTCCAAATCGATCCAGAAGTTAGAAGACTTTAATTGAGCCATTTAAAATGGCCCTAATGATAAAACAAATACGTTAGGATGAAATTCTTCAAATAAGGTATCGCGATTTTTTAGATTAACGTGCGATATATAATGCACGCGGTTGTATAGAATTTCACATGAATAGCACATTCTTTTAAAAGCCAGCGGCGGCGGCGGCAGCAGCAGCAACAGCAGGTACCGCCATTAAACTAACGTCCTCATTTATTCCGGGCATTGCCTAAAATTTCGCATGTCCTGCATTCGAAATGCACGGCGGCGCTAAAAGGCGAAATCTTGGGCTCCCTAACGGGAAATCTGAAAGCGAGCTTGAGGCAGGTCGTCGAATCACCTTCTGAGGCGAAAGCTTGATATCGCATAATTATTGCGCAGTTTCCGCTAACGAAACCGCGGCTGGTTCCTTTGAAGGTTGAAGTAATCAAAGTCTTGAGTACGGCTTGCCTAATAACTCCGGAGTGAAAAGACACGAGGTCCACGACGCTTCATTGAACGGCTGAACATTCGGAGCTTAATTAGCGTGTCGTTCCGCATCGGCAGATGGCCTCGCGTCCGTCGATAAAGACACGAGATGCGATATTTTTCAAACAAATGTGGTGGCGCGAATTTCGCGACATACCGCGAACTCGATCGAAACTGATCTCCCGGAGAGCGTTAAACGTAGACTTTTCTCATGGACACATCGGAGCAAAAATTGTTCGCGTTCCGAAACCATTTTTCCTCTTTTCTCGTTTCTCCCTTTTTTTCCTCCTTTTTCCCCCCGGGCGTTCACCGAAAGTTTTCACATCTATCCGTTCGACGCTCTAGGCGTGCGAACTTTCATTAACATCACAATTTTCCGGATCGACCTGGAGGTCCCTTTACAAATAAAATCGCATTCGCGAGAGAGAAAGAGAGAGAGAGAGAGAGAGAGAAATAGCGAGGAGAGTTAAGCGCTCGGCGTCGATTGTCAAAGCGACTCGCGACAACGTTATCTTATCCGATCAGCTTCTCTCTCTCCTGGGCGTCCCGGTGGTGCACCGACACAGAGAAATCCGGCAGAAGGTTGGCTAGGTGTGAGTAGGTGAGTCGAACGGCCGGAAGGGTGGATAGTAGCTGCGGGAGAGTAAAATTTTATCGACCTGCGCGCGAGCAGAATCGCAAGGGGGGAGAAGAAGTACGTGGCCACTCGCGGTCGAGGGTGGCGAACGGAAGGGAGGCTTACGCGATTGAAAGCTCGCCGTGAAACGACTGGGGAAGTCTTGATATTATGCATTATGTATGGGCCTATGTAACGGCACCTGCAGCTCCGACACGCGAGCCTCGTCGTCGTGTACGGCCGATCGGCAATTCCACAACACGAACGTGAACTTGCGACCCCGTCGAGCCCCGGTCGCAGAGCTGATCCCGCGAAAGCTCCCCGTAGTGAAACTTCGACCTCTATATTTTACAAACCGACCCGCCTGTCTCCGACGGAGTCGATATTTCCCTGTGGTATGTCGGCGCGGAACTTTTCTTATTGTTTCCCTTTTCCTCCTCCTCTTTTTTACACTCGCGTCGCCGCGCCCTCCTCTTAAACGTGTGTTATCGCCGCGCAAGAATATCCATCCCGCCTCTCATTATGCGACGAGGAGAAAAGCCGGCTTTCTCTATGAAAATTACATTGAAGCTCGAATTAGAAGTCCGAGAAAGCAAAAGCCGCTTGAATTTAAATGAACAGCGAGACGCGCTTACACCTCGCCCGCGGAACACTCGGAACATTCGCGGCACGCGTGATTTTTTCCGCCTTGAAAATTCAACTTGCCCGAACTGTAACTTATATATGTAAGCCCGCGCGAATTTTCTCCCATGTAATAAAATCCATCTGTATATACGCGCACTTCGCACCCCCATGGGATTCGAACTTGCCGTCCCGACGGAGGAGCGGCATGCTGAAAATGCGATTACCAAGCGGCGGATTATTTATATCGCGGCGCGAGGTTTCAGTGCGCGCGCACGCCAAATTGTAAATAGTCATTTATGGCGCGAGAGAGACAGAGGGGGAGGACGAGAAAGCGAAAAGTTGCCCGCGGCAACCGAGAATAATAAGAGAGAACACGGCGCCGTACGTTATCGTTCGAACCGATGTATCGGGGATCCGTGACGTCGTTAGGTTGCGCGGATTATTTACTGGTTGCCGGCGTGGGGTCGGGAAATATGGTCGACAGGTCGGGGGTCGAACGACTAATAGATAATTTATCCGCAAAGTTCTGACGCGCCTTAATACGCCGCGGCGGATGTTACCCGTACGTGCGGCTACGTAGTCGTGCCGTTCGCTCGCCAGACCAGAAAATTGGCCCCGTCGAATGCAACGGGAGGAGGGGATTTCTCTTTCAAAAATATCGAATTACCGATTTTCGACGGCACGACGACGTGACGCGCGGCGGAACATTAACGCCCACCTGGTGTAAACGGAGTCGCGTTATTTGAAAGATGTGTTGCTCATAACTCGAAATAATGAAAAAATTATGAAAAAAATTACAAATTGATCCACATTGCATTTTAAAGTGATAGTAAAAGTATGATGGCAATTCGGGGACTGAGTGAAATGTTATTCCGTTTTATAGAAGGTGTAAGTGAGTTCGATGAGGATTCGCTGAAACTTGCACTGCGTGTACATTAAAATATTATCTAACTCATTGCTCGTGCAATTTGGAAAAGATTCACCATTTAAGAACCGAGATATTTGTAGTTAAAGTTTATACTTTTTTATACGTGTTCCTTGAGGTTAGCGTGCTATTTTTAGTTTCTGTTTTTAACAGCATCTGGACTAAAAATAAGATTTTCACGAAAAACTACTAGGATATTAAAGATTAGTATGCAGATCTTATACACAAATTTCAGAATTATTGACCATTTTGTATTGAAAATTCAGCGGAATAAATTTCATAATTTATAGTAACACTCGAAATATATAAGCGTATGCATGTATTTAAACACTATATATATATGTATATCTCTTTCTATTACCTGTGCATCTCTGTTAGATCAACTAATGCATGAAAATAATGCCTTGATAGGAAAAAAATAATATTTTCATATTTGTTATATTGTATATACATTTCTATCTCAACTTCGTTTCAAATTAATATTTATTATTTAAATAGTATAAATGGTAATAAATTATTTAGGTAGAAATAAATGTGTAGGAACGTAATCTTGCTTCATGAATACTAAATTTATGTGCCCCTTGATGTGCCACTGAAAATACTAATGGGCAATTCATCTTTAATGTGCGGGAAAAAGCTTCCGAAAGGATATACACATTTCCGAAAACCCTGAGCTGTGTACAGGAGATGAGACGTAACGTGAGAATTGATATTACTTGTCGATACGTACCGGCGATGTCTTATTTGCGACGATTATTTAATAAAAATAGACATTTAAAATAGGCATGCCGATATATACGCGCAATTTAAGAAACGATGGAATTTCATCGAGACGGTGGAGAGGGAAAGAAGGAGACACTAATTATAGAGTTCCGTTATTTAACGATTCCGACAGACAAAATTGAAAACTTAGAAAAGAGGCTATCTATCGGAAATCGGTCGCCCGGTCGGTGAACCTGACGTAATAACGAATCCTCCAATTTGGGAAGTTAGGAAAAGCGCAGGAGAGAAAGAGGAAAGTATTTTAAGACTCGTCGGTTCTCGCGGCGAAGTCATTTATAAAGATAGCTCTCCTTGTGTACCTACTCTGACACATTTTTTCTTCAGGAGAGAGAAAGAGAGAGAGAGAGAGAGAGGGGGAGGGGCGGGAGAGAGAACCGAGCGCAAAGTCCGCCATTATGCAGCGAGATGTTTTTTCTTTGTCGTTTTCGAGCCGCGAATAGTTAATCCGCCTTTACCGCTTGTTTTCATGCAAAATCATCCTTTTATACCCCGCCACGCTTGTTTAACTGCAATTTCCTGTCCTCCTACGTTCGCTGCCCTCTCGTTCCCTCCTCAACCCTCTCTTCTCTCTTCCTGTAACTCCCTCTCTCTTCCTCTATTCTGCCCCGGTGTGCTTTAATAACGCGGACGAACTCTCCCTCTCGAGCCGACCTCGCGAAATCTGTTTGTCAATTTCACGGCAACCACGCGTAAATCAACATCCATTAACGCCCGCCAGCCGGCCGCCCTCGACCTTTTTCTCCTGCCGCTATCGCGCGATTCCGGTATTCGCTCCTCCTCACCGCCGCCGCCGTTCGCACCTCACGTACAGGCAATTGACAGAGAGAGAGAGAGAGAGAGGGAAAGGAGGAAGGGGGGGGGGGGAGATGATCCTCATTTCTCTGAGGTAACCCGGGGATGCGGGCAAGCAGGTTAATTACCATCCAGATTGACTCGAGACAACTGTAATTAAGACGAACCTCGGGCTTTGAGGTCTTAGGAGCCTGAGAGCGAGAGACAGAGAAAGATAGAGGATGGCATATAGATAGACAAATGAGGATGAGGACGATAGAGGAGAGGCGTGTTGCAAGTGGTGGTAGGTAGAGAGGGGAGGAAAGACGAGCAACCGCAAAGAGGTGAGCTAACCATACAGAGAGAGAGATCGGTGACTTATTTGCATGTAATGGCTCGAGTCGGACTGGATAACGAGATAAGCCAGCTATCGTCCCGAAGAATGGAAATTAATTTGGGCAGCTTCTCGATCTAACGTGGATTTAGAAGCGGCGCACGATTCATGCCGCGATTAGCCCGCGGCGCTGACCGATGGAACTACGCCGTAGATCTTATTCAGAGCCTCCTTCTATTATTCCAATCACTTTATCCCGATAATCAGCCGACGGTGTAATTTAATATGACATTGAATTCTTAATGAGGCACTCACCAAGTATAAAATATCTTGGACACGTAGTAAAAACCGATAATGGCTAATCCTCGTAATAAATTATCTGAGGCTGCAAGAGCAAAAGAGAGAGGGAGAGAGAGCTATTGGATCTATTTTCACGTTTTCTTCGAGAGATTCATAATCTTCCTCCCGTTTTGCTTATTTTCCATCCTTCCATCTTTTTTAATCGAGCGTTAAATGCAGGTGGTTGTTACTGTCAATGGACGAAGTTAAACTTTCGCACTTTTTAATACGAGAGCACTCTGCCCTCGATGCAATCCGATTAAGGTTTTTTATGCTCACGTCTTGCCTCTCGCTCGCGGCACCGAGGTGCGGAATGGAAAAGGACACGCTGCGAGGTCGAGATATCTATCGATTTAATTGCAGAACTTGGCGCTGTTCGTCGACAAAGCGCGAGGGGAGAGAACGCCGCTCGCTTTCGGACAACTTTCGGTTCCTCGAGATAAGATACGCGATATCTTTCATCGTTCGCGGAAAGGAATAAAAAAAGAGGCGGAAAAAGAGATACGGCCGCATACGTTTCTCAGGGAACATCCTGAGGGGAATCGACCAGCTACAGGTATAAACGCCGGTAGAAAAATCGCGCGTGAGAGGAAGAGAGCGATCGCGTCGATTTTAATACATCCGCGCGGGACGATGCGAACACGAAATTAAATTGGATACGGGCACACGGCATTATTGCCACGTGCTGCATAAATTATGTCACGCCATTAACCCCGTAATTTTCACCGAGCACGGCATTGTAAACCCGGGTTTTATCGCGATATAATCACCGGTCTCGGGGAGAAGGGGGCAAACAAATCGGGGAGTTCAAATCGATCTACCTCTCTCCGTAATTGCGTCGCTCTCGCACCTACCGCGGAATCGGGAGGAGAGCGAGCGAGCAGACGGCTCGCGAAGAACGGAAGGAACGACCGTTTCTCGCTCGTTCCGCCGCGCGAGACGCGCCTTTAGAAATTCCCGATAAACCAGAATCGAGCGGGGATACGCCGTAATGGATGCACCCGTCCTCTAAGTATCCGAGTATCGCGCGTGCACTTGCACACACGCGTGCACACGATGCGGCCGCCGGGTGCACCGGTGTGCAGTTTCCTCGGCGAGATCGCAGCTGCGGCTTGTTCCAGCTATCCGCACGTATGGCTTTGCTCGCTAATCAATGTCCACAGACGGTAATATTTCACGATATCGAGCTCGGTAGGCCTCCGAAAAAAAACCTCCGCGCGATTATGAGCACGCCTCGCGCGCACTGGCTGCATGAAACTTGCACTTTTCACTCCCTCCTCCCCACCCCCAGACGCTAAAGAATCTTTGGATTCTTAATCCTGCGAGTAACAGCTGCGATCTTGACACCGAAGTAATCGTCTTTCAGGCCTACATCATGAAAAAGAAAATTGGTAAAATCGTAGTTTTCGTATTCCTTTCGTTCTTTTGCGAATCGTTAAGTTTATTGGTAGTTTTTGTTCGGTGTCTTCGTGGACTGGTTGCCGCCAGTCGTCTTATTCTGGATCTGGTTGGTAATAGCATAAATAATAGAGAAATGGGAGTGGGTTACAGTGTCTTGCGCAAAGCGCGGAAAAGGGGATAAACGGGAGAAAACGCGCGTAGGTCTCGCAGGCTTAACATTTTACTGTGAGGATTGGAGACCGAGACGCGCGTTCGAAACGATCGTTAATTGAGGACGATTCGTTTCTCACGACAAACTGGCGAAACAACTGAGCGAGAAGTTGCCGTGGAAAATGTGGTCGTTGTTGAGCGACTCGGTTCAACGGGAATCTCTTCCTCCCGCTCTCCGGGAGATTAGTTTTTACGTTTACTTTGCGGAACAATACATTTATCGCTCGCCTTTTATTCTTTTGTTATTTGCGTTAGCATATTATTTGCAATCGGCACGTACACCGTTCACAATATCAATTATGAAATAATTCGCGGGCCATAATCGCATTACATACGACGGTACTCGGTTGTATTTAGCGTTATTTAAATCGATAATGGGTGTGTACGGCGTCGCGTTGAAAAATATTCTGTAACAATGTGCCGAGAGAACAAAATGTCAAAGGAAACGAAAAAATAAATACCGGTTTAGTACGTGGCGGTGATTTACACATGGCCCGGCGTGGTCCTTAATGAAGGTCCGCAGACGGTAATATTTCACGATATCGAAGTGACCGGACAGGAGAAGAGGGGTGGGGGGAGAAACAAACCAAGTGCACCATGGCCGGATGCACGTAGCTGAGGATTAACGCAACGAGTAAGCCGCCGATGACACTCGCGAAACAAGCGGCACTTCCCCGCCGATCTCTTTCCACACGCGAAATCCCCTCGAGGGATCGCGGATATGAAAAAGGCCGGCAAAAATAGCAAAAAACGGGAGCGAAAGAGAGAGAGAGAGAGATGGCACGCGGAAGCGCGGTTCGCAGAGAGATTTAAAGTTGGCTGACGAAAATCTCGCCGGGCGCCAATGTATGTACACTCGCGTATGAACGTGGTAATTGAAATTTATCGGCGTTTCGAGATGACTGCGAGAGGACTCGCGAGATTTACTCTCTCGCTCTCTCCCGATCCGCGTAAACGCGTTACGTACGCGCGCAGACCGGCCGGATTTCTGTATTTCCTCAACTCGATTGGCGGCAGCCGCTTTAAATACGTAACGCAGATCTCCCCTCCGATTACATTCGATTTAACGATTTAATAACGTTAGCGAACGAAATCGCGTTGCGTTCGCGTCAAGTTGGAAATAGAAAAATCCGCGAGTCGATCGATTTTCAACTTTCGGCGACGCCGATGTTTCGCCGTATCGGCGGAGATGCGGCTTCTGGATTTTCAGCCGGTGCAGCCGCCGCTTTGGAGATCTCCCGGACTTCCGATTGATACTTATCGCGCGTTTAAAGCGCAATTAAGCACGTTTACCGACGCGAGTGCGTTGCCGCGAGTGTCACGCGAATCATCACGAATCAGTCCTTTTCGGATTCGCGACGGCAGTAGCGCGCGATTTTTTCCCTCCTCCTTTGAACGTCGCGGCATGCGTCATTCCTGTGTAATCACTCCGAGAGATTTACACGGGGAGATTGAATCGTCGGGGAAAATAATTAAATCCCTTTTTCACGAGACTCGTGTAATAAACGCACGCGGTATGATGGGGGTCGGGAGCGTGAGAAAAAAAAGGAAAACATAATTTTAACTTTTAAGATTAGTCGTGCGATCACGCTCGCATTTAACCTCACCGCGGCTTACCGTCCGCGGGATTGGCGTTCCGCGCGCGCGAAAATCTCATGAAGAGCGCGGCATATTTCTATAGGATTTGATGACGCTATTACCGGATATTGCGGCTGCATTCGGGATCGACTCGATTACGGCGCACCGCGTAAATTTCCTCATCATTAGCATCATGTATATTCATTAGAGCTCGTAATTCATCAACCGGCAACAAATGCTCATTATCGCTCATAATTCATTTGCGTCTTCGCGTCCCGCGCTCACGCGCGCGCCCCCTCGCGCCCCGCGCCCTGTCAAGGGCAGGGCTCGTTCGCGCGCGCCGCTGAAAATTACCGTGAAAACGTTACGAACGGCGAATAAGTTTGCGAGATCGCGGAATCGGAAAGAACTCGGCGAGAGCTCGCTGTGAAATTTCAAACCGCCGCTCGCGCACTCGGGGTACGTGCCGATGAAATTTGAGCCGCGGCGTTTATCGCCCTCCCCGTGCGACAAGGACTCGCGCGAGCGCCTATATTAGCCGGAGGGATAAATTAATTTGTAACCGCGAGCTTGATTAGAAGGGGAAACCAGAGACGCGTGCGAGCGGCTCGGTGTACGGCCAATAGTACGTGACGGTACGCAATCTGATCATCCTGCGATGCACTTCTGTCACCTGCCCGCCCGTCCGCCTCGCGTCCACCCCTTTCATCAGCGCCGGGAAGGCCAGACGCTCGCGCGAGCGAGCGCGAATCTAGGTCGGCCATCAATCGCGTTCGCGATGTAACTAACCGCGTCCTCCTCCTCCTCGTCTAGGCGCGCGTACGCGCCGCGCATTTGTCTCTCTCTCTCTCTCTCTCTCTCGTGGTAATTAAAAACTTTCATTGCACGCCCGGTAAACGGCCGACCGTATGACGAGATCTCGTTCGTCGTTCGATAAAGGCCAATCGTGTTTTCTCGGTCGACCGATAATCGTCCATCGTCGGGTAGCGCGAAACGAAAACCGCCGTCATATTCCTGAAATTAATATCTGCTGGAGTGACTGGCAGCTAATTAATAATTTACACTGCTGAATTTCGCGTCGCGGCGATCTCGGCGAGTAACGGGACGTCCGCGGACGATTTCGATTAGTGGGATTAATCTGGGAAAACCGAGTCTTTCTTATCTAACGCACGGTGTGCGCAGTGAGATTTTATCCAGGCGAATCTCCAACTTGCTCTCTCGCGAGAGATATTTCTGCAAACACACGCACACACGCGCGGCTATTTGCCCTCGCAGGTTACGTGCCATGAAAAAAATCACACTCGGCAGTCCGACGTTTAAAATATCCTCCTCTCCGGTATTCCCAATTGCCTTTCATTTAGAGACTGTGGTAATTAATGACTTTTCATCGCGAATACATTAAATCGGATTAAATCGGGCTATCTTGCACGCCGCGCCGAGGACCCCCGGACACGGTGTACTACTATTTTGAGATAATAATAAATAATATCTCGTTACAGAAATGAGAATATTTTATTCGGTTAATTTAAGGGAGAAATCTCAAATCGTACAGATAGATCTTTATATTCTATCATCTAATATTCGTTTAACCGAAATACATCTCAGGTGTCTCAAGTGTATGCAGTCTTACTTTATACGTGATACAATTACTTATCTCAAGTTCTTAATCCTATTAAATTACTTATAACAGTGGTGCGTAAAATTTAATTTTTTTATTTCATTATGTCTACAAAAAATGCTGCACTTCCCTCCAAGCTCTTGATCGCATTTTTTAACGGCAGCTATCAAACTATCCTATCAAAATTATGTGCCACCTCTCGCAGCTTTAGCTATAATTGTTGCTCCTGTATAATGTAAGACACTAACATAAAATATTACTAAATATATGTAACGTTACTTAATTAATTATTATTAAATAAGAGATCACAAAATAATTCTTTCTTAACGCGCGATCGTGACGGTTATAATCATAAATTCGTATAATTAGCGTTACACTTATTTCACTTCTACGTGAGATATTTTAATATTACTCCCCCGCTCTGCATAAAATTCCAAGGAGAAACACAGAAAGATGAGACGTCATAAAGCACACGGGGAAATCCCGAAGTATTTTTCCGCGCCTCCGCGTACAGTGCATCCGCGTGGCGGCGTGCGCCGACGACTCACGGCGATTTTCGCCTCTGCCAACGGGCGCGCGCGCGGAGGGCTGAAACAGCGGCGGCGCGCGTACATGCCGCATCGATTACCCCGGGTCCCTCGGTTATTATTCCCCGTCCCTTTTATCCTCCCCGCCGCGAATTTTTGTTCCCGACCAGGCGAATTATTACAGCTCGGCGCGGCCGAGATACGGGACGGCCGCTTTAACAGAAAATTGCGACTAAATCCGGGCGGAAGCCGCGATATAGAAAGAGAGCGCGGTGCCCGGACCGGGCGCGTGCGGCGTCAGGCGTGTTTAACGAGTGCGCGGTGTAAGAGAGAGGCCTCCCTTCATAGAGACCGGCTCTACGTCACGTAGTCAATAGCCCCTGGGACGCCGGTGGCACGTGACAGCGTCAACGTGTCAACCCCCTTTATGCTATATTGCCGGGCATTATGCTACTGTATTATCGAACCTTCCTACAGCGACAGCCAGCCGCTGCATTTCGGTGCAGCTTACAGTGCGCGTCCGACCGGTACGCACACACCTGTGTGTGTATACGTGTGTATCTGTATGTATGAGCGTGTATGTGTGGGTGTGTGTACATACGCACGCGGGCACGTTCGGCCGATTGTCCGTGTGTTTGTTAGACGGGTGCGAGCGAGCGCGCGCATTGGCGATCCAAAGCCGCCCGCGTGTGGTCCACGCAGATTGGAATCGAAACGGAAACGCGTCAGGAGCAGATGTAGCGACGCGTATCCGCGAGCGTCGAAACGATCCGCGTCAAAGGAAGAGCCCGCACTATCGCGTCCCTTTCGCGTGCGACGATTAAAACGCACCGCAGGCGCAGCTATGCATGTCGCTGCGGGGGAGCGAAGTCGCCAGTGATTAATGGCGTTTGGAGCGGGAGCCGCCGCCGGTCTCGCCTTCGACGCTTTTTGTTTGTCTTCAATCGGTTTAACGCCGGTCGATTAAAAGGAAGAATCCGAAAAATTGGAGTGCGTTCCTCGTTTTCCGG
The DNA here is from genome assembly GCF_001313825.1 of Dinoponera quadriceps. Taxonomy (NCBI): domain Eukaryota; kingdom Metazoa; phylum Arthropoda; class Insecta; order Hymenoptera; family Formicidae; genus Dinoponera; species Dinoponera quadriceps. The sequence goes on along the minus strand of NW_014554665.1, from coordinate 202,871 downwards.
TCGCTCGCTCGTCCGTCCGTCCGTCCGTTTGCGCTCGCTCCCCGATGTTCTCCCTGCGGAGGAGGGTACTTACTTCCCATCGATTTCCCCCCGGCCGGCCGGCGTTGCAAACTCGTGATATTTATGACGCGCCGGGAACCGGCGGTGTTTTTCGAAAATTTCCCGCCGATCGGATTGCAACGTTAATAAAATCGCGACGCGTTTATTACTTGTGCAACGCGAGAAGCGCGATACCTTGAATGGAAATATACGCCGGCGTTGCCGGGCCCCGCGTACGTAAATGTTACCGTGCGATTACGGGAAAGTTTATCGCATACCGGCGGAGGGACGGTAGAAATTCAATCTGTCCGTTTTAAAATGCTCGCTTTGAAGTATCCGCGTAAATCCATTTTCGCGCAACTGTTTACGCAAAAGTGCGCGATCGCGTTCTTTTTTCGCGCGCGCATATCGCGACCGCATTACGGAATGAATTCAGTCCCGCTCTGCGGAATGTCACAGGCGCGACGAAGCAGAGAGAAATTTGGCTCGTCGTTCTTAAAAGTCTAGATTCACTTTCAGCGCAAATACGTGCGTTGATTTATTTCTCACATCAAGGCTTCGGCTTCGTCCGGCTGACACGTGCGCTCGGAACATCGACGCGGGCAAAACGATGGGTTAACCGCGCTCGGCGGCGCCGAAAATCTACATTAGATTATGGCTTCTATAACGGCGGGGTATCTCGCAATCGATCTTACCGGCTAGACTCGGTCAGAACGGGAATAGAAGCGGGATTAAAAATCGAAACGCTCGGAGAGCGCGTTTAATCCGGTTAGAGGGGGCGCTGCATTTTTCAGGACGGCGAGGTAGCGACGACGACAACCCGACGACAGCGTGACGACGACGAGACGGTAAAGCTCGCAAAGCACGCGACGAGTGCGGCCAGCAACACCTAGCCGGAATTAGGCCGCGCGGGCGCGGCTTTTTTCTTAATTATTAACGACGCCATCGCGTTAGCCTGTTTAGCCGGGCGTGATCCGTACGTGCGAAACGAGGTAAAATATGTACCGGCTGCGTAATGAAGGTATGTTTAATAAATGGCCATCCGGAATCACGGAAGCACTCCCGCTCGCCCCGTTATATTCTACGTCGCACGCGCACTTGCGCGAGACACGGTGTGTGCGTTCGTTCCGCACGCACGTTACACGGCGTATAAATGTCGAGCAGGCACATCCATCCGCAAGCGATGCATGTATGCATCTCGCGCGCGCGTCCTCGCCCCGCCGTGCCGAGTACACGTGGCCGGGCGCACGTGCCCGACCTGCAAAAACCGCGGGGACCGCACGATCGCGCGCGCCCTGATATCGAAGTCGACGCTCGCGCGCTTTAAATACTGCATTTTGATGCGCCGCCGTCGTCCTTCGACCATCTCGGACGTCGCGATAGAAGGAGAGAGAGAGAAACACCGCGCGGCGGTCGTCCTTTTAATCCGCTCGCGCACGCCCACCATTATCTTTTCATGCCGGTTCACGGTTGAAAGTTAATCGTTCCCTCTTCTCTATCACGCGCGAGCGTCGAAATATCGCGCGCCGGCGATCGGCTCGTAACGTATGCGCGAAACGTTCCGCCGCGGTGTTGTATGTGCACCGTGTGCACGGTGTATGTTTTATTCTTATCCCCGACCGCGTTCATTTTTAATGCAGCGGACTTTCTCTCTCTCTCTCTCTCTTTTTCTCTCCCCCGCGAAAGCCGTAAGCCCCGATGCGATTTCGGACTGCCGCACACGGAAGTTAAATATTCCGCGGCGAAAATAGCTCTCACCGATGCCGCTCGCGAGCGAGCCCCCCTTCCCCTCCTCTTTCCGTCTTCCTCTCTTTTTCCCTCTTTTTTTTTCGGCAACAGCGCCGCTCTCTTCCGTCCGATGCTCCCGCCATTTCCGCAGTCGATATCAGTTTTTAATGGAACGCGCAGAGGAGGACCCGCTTCCCCTTTACCGCGACTCCGGCATTAGCTCTCTCTTTGTGAGATCCGAAATGACGCGAAGAAATTACCCTGTGTTTAATATTCCTTTCTCTCCCCGTGCAAATGTTGTTATCGAAGCCCACCTCCCCGCGTTTAGTCAGCGACTATTTACAGATGGTAGTTATTCGCGGGTAAATGAGAAATGTTTGTCGATGCGCGAACGCATATCGTCCTTATTACGGTTTTAAACGCTCGGGAAAAGAACCGGTTTCTCAATTCTTCCGCGGATCTTTTCGGTTTCTTTCCGCGAAAAAAAATTACGAAAGGTTTCTCCCATTGCAGTCCTTGCGGCTTGATCTTTTTTGTACATTTGCTACCTCCCTATCGGTTCGGGAAATTCTTTTAATATCTTAATATCCCTTTTCAGTGTTTCTGCAGCGAAATATCCCTGATAGAAATAATCGCTGCTATTGTGTTAGCGAGAAACCGGTTTGATCGGATCAATCTGGAAAATGGACAACCAGACGTGTTTTCATCGAATGAAACGGAATCTCTGGTTGTAGGAAGTAAATTTGGGCAAACAACGCGTTTGTCCTATTTTCAGATTGATCTCACCGAATTACAATTCTTTTCTTATAACGATGACCCCCAGTGAGACTATTGACTGCTTTTTGATGGTGATGCACTGATTGAGAGTGATGTATAGATTTTTCTCGAGCATTTGTTGGAACTGGTAGACGCTAGGAAAATGATAAGACGGAGGTGTCTCGCTTCGTAATCAATGTATATACATCGTCACATTCCGCCCGTTACGACGAACCGGCGCTCTTCCTCGGAAGAGAAAACCGACCTGGCGCTCGCAGGGGGCCGAAATTTGCGCGGCATTCTCGCGAGATCAAGCCGTGATGGCATTACGAACAACAGCAGGCATAACAACACCGGCACACAAGCGATAAGCAATGAAACCCCGCACCATCGTGTTTCAGCCTGTTACCGGCGCCTTCACATCCGCCCGTCGTAAACAGCCCACCCTCACGTACACCACACGCGCGCATACCTACACACACACACACACACACGTACACATACCGCGTGCGGAGCGTGTGCGGATGCTGCCTCTCGCCACATCCGAAAACACTTCTCCCTGAAGGGGATCATCCCCGAAATCCCACTGCGCAGCCACGAATCGCGGCCCGCGTGGGGTTGTCCGCGACTCGTAAAATTGCCGTAGGTGGATTCGATCTCGGATTCGAACAGGTGAACGTGCCCTCACTTCCAATCGCACGACCGTCGAGAACGTGTCTTCTCCTTTCTTCTTTTTTTGTTATCCGGGAGATAACGAGACATCCCTCCAACGGAGAGGTGGTAAGACATCCACCGTGAGAGAATGTTATTCATGGAGTTTCAGGACCATCGACTCTCGAGTGGCTAAGTGCCGTTTCGCAATTTCCAACACTCGAGCAACAGCTCTGACTGAACGGTACTTGCCGAACTCGCGTTTCCATTGTCCGAATGAAATGCCAAGTATGAAATAAAAGCGAAGTACTGACTCAGTAGCGATTTTTAGTCAACAGATTTGACTAGTGGTGAGATACTGGGATATGGTAGCTATGAGTCAAGACTCGGAAGACGGCGCTGTAATTATACCGATTCCCAGTATCGCGAAAGTATCAAAACTTATCGATCCTCAATACCAGGAAAATATTGGGAATTCTCAGTAATGATTATCGTTATTGTACAGTTGTTGATACTACAACCGAATTGTGGAAGGGTCAGAGCTATGGCCGAGGTACTTGTTTGTACCTGCAGATGTCCATTTTTAATGTCGTATGAAGTGAAGAACCTCGGAGCGAGGCAGACTCGGTTGGGATCAAACTCGGGTCTTCCATTTACTGGTCAACCACTCTCACCACTGAACTATTTACACTCCCTTCGACTGTTAATGACGTCTCACGTTCTTTTTTCGTGAAAAATATTCGTACATCGTTTCTACCATCATGGTATTGAAATCTAATCGACGATTAACTCAACAGAATCGACCAATCGCATTGATCAGTTTGGCCGATGCGATTGGTCAGTTCCGTTGAAACGATCGTCGATTAGATTTAAACTACTGGTAAAAACCGGGGACCGAACTCCGATTACTAAGCGGCGGTTAACTTGCACGATTGCAACGAAACCTTCCCAATTTCTTCCTTTCCTCGATTTCTCCTCGCGACGGAAATTTCCGTTGGTGACTCGGTGAGAGTAAATCGTCACTTAGCTTAATCGAAATCCGGTACAACCGAGCCACAACCGCTTAATTTTAACGACAGATTCTCGAACGCGCTTCGGAATCAGTTTTTCCGACACGCCGGTCCATTTTGGTGAGAGAGTCGCTTTCAGTCGCTTGACAGAAAGGACGAGAGCTCGGGGGGTGTCTCGCGGGATAGGTTGCCAGCGAGTTAGGGATGGCGGTTAGGGCCGCCGGAAATCTCCGACAGCGGCGAAGCCCGCGGCTTTCGGCATCGGATATGTATGACATCGCCCCGTCGATACGTTTCGGATTCGGCGCGTCGATGTATCGGATCAAGAGGCGCATCCGTGCGTGATCGAGCCGATCCCTCGGGCTCGTCCCCTTTCTCTCCCGCGTGCGCTTGTACACCTTCCCCCGTATGAACTTCGACTTTGCGCCTCGACTTTGGGCACTATCGGGGCGCGGATCAAGTCGCTCGACGAGACTCTTCCCTACCTGTTCTATCTCCGATGATTTCGCATGATATTTTGTTTGAACAGCGGAAGGGTAATCGCGGATTCTTGACGAGGAATATCCCCGGGGGAGCAGCGATAGCTACACACGATGAAAATTCGGTGCGCACGATCGAATGAAGGCCTGTGTCGCGTGAGATAAATTTACTTTCTGAAGTGCGCGATCGGTGTATTATTGCTGAAGTACTGTCTTGCTGATTCAATCAATGACATTTTCACCGATTCCATTTAAGAGAGTGGGGGAATATAAATCTCCCGAGGAGCTCTGTAAATCAGAGGCCACTTGGGGCTGATTACAGCAACGGATCCTTATCGCGATTATTTTTCACGACACATCGTAAAGAGAAACTTTGCTTTTACGTGTTTCTTACTGCATCCGTATTTCGTGCTCCCATCTCTTGCCTAGAGGCGAGGATGGTTATTTTCGAGAGATTCGCGTGGCACATCGATGAACAATAAAGCTATAAAAGAAGACTTGCGTATCGAAGCCCTACGAAAAATATAGGCGATCGCGCGGAACCGCGCTAGACGATGCGTGGCCTACGCGCGCTCTCGCGCAGTTTCACCTGTGATTTGCTGGGAATAAAAACTCCGTCTGGCAGGGAGCACGGTTGTCTTCATATTTCCCGGAGTTCCCGGTTGCGCTCGTGACACTCGGCAACGGCAAACACGGCGAATCTGTGGCGAAGAGGGGCGTTAATCTTCGTTCCTGAAGCAACTTTAGTAAGAAGTATTCCAGTTTTTCACACTGACGTATATATGTATATGACTCCCAGCGCGAGAACTTATAGCTCCGAAACATAACAGCGAGAAATTATTTTGCCTCGGTGGGACGCAGTCGTTTCTGTCACGTGACATATCACATCCGGGTTTATTTCATGAAGAACTCCCGAGTTTACGCGATGCACGCGTCACGTCGGAAGTACGTCGCGGTACGTAACAATCCAGAGAACACGAGGCTTCAATTAATCTCGACATCTGCTCGGTAATCTTAGATACAAATATATCCTTGTTGATCTCTCTTTCTCTCTTATTCGAGATATTCAGAAATTATTAATAATTAATTACCGAACACTGAGAGAAAGAGAGAGAGAGAGAGAGAAAACGAGTGAGCTTCTCTTATTATCCCGACTAGATTAGCATTCGTCGCGGAATAACCGCGACATAATACCTATCCGTCCTCCTTATTACACGTATCGCTGTCACTTGTATGGACGAAACTCACGATAAATCATCCCTTGCGCCACAATATACCGGGCCGACTTCCTTATTGCCTAACCGGCGTGCACAGCGCGCGTTTGCTTATGCAAGACTCCAAACCGCGCCCACCGTCAGGGTTGACGGTTTTTTGCGCTCGCCGGCTATTTTTCACGCGCGAATAACCCGACAAGCGGTCGCTACACCCTGGATCGGCGCCGAAGTGTTCGCAAGTTCGGCTGTATACGGTTTCGACCGACGGGGAAAGAAGGTGAGACGGACGGAGGAAAAGAGAGAAAAGGGAGGAGAGAAGAGGATCGCGCGATGGCGGAGTGCGTGCCAGAGAGACATGAACTCTGACGGGGGTGAATAATGGGCCGGCACTTTGACACCGTGAGCTGCCAGCTCGACGGAGGGGAGGGGGGCGCGANGGGGGGGGGGGTAGCGCCGTAGACCGGCCGATTTTCCTCGAGGTGGATAGTGGAGGATAGAGGATAGGGTTGGCTGAAGAAGGGGAGAAAGAGGATACGATCGTGGCGGCGGTGCTGGTCGGTAACGTCTGTGCAAGGGTGAGAGGCCGTCGAGCACAGCGAAAGAACGGAGAACGAGAGCCGGCCGTGATTTATATTCATAACTTTAATACGAACCAACTTGCAGTCACGTCGCCATAACCTGCCGCCGCCGCCGCCGCGTAATTTATGTATTTCTCCAGCGGCAAGCCATCGAGACCGGGGCGCGAGCGAGTGGCTGATGCGCTGATTTCCAGCTCGAAATAAAATTGCGCGACGGTTAATCGCGCGGCCGGGGTTTCTCCTCCGCGATATCCGCGATCTCGTCGGGCGGCCTCTGATCTCTCTCTGGTCGGTGTGCTGGTTTGTTAACCAAATTTATTGAAATAAAGCCGCCTCAATTGAATACCAATGGAAATTCAAGCGACACAGATCATACAGAACCGCGAAGGATCCCTCTAATAAAGATTCATCGTTCAACGAGTCGCGCGTTTTTCAGGAAACGCGCCCGTTTTTCCGCTCGGTCGTTGCGCGCGAGAACGCGCGAACGAGAGAGAGAGAGAGAAAGGGAGAGAATCCCTTGCGCGCGTGTTCTTAGTAATTATACGAAAACCGAGCGGAGAATGGTATAGTGTTGCCTGTTAGTGGCGAGGCACGTGCGAAAATTGGAAAGTGCCACCTACGAAAAATCCGGATTTTTCGGGCTTTAGCGCGGGGAAGAACGTCGAGATATCCTGCGCGCTCGTTGTGTGTCTTTTGGTCAAGAGATACTCCGCGAGTAGGCGACGTTGCCCAACCGTCGGCGAATTTGCACAAAGTCGGGAGGGAAACAAAGTGAAGCGAGATGGGGCGGATGAAGAGCGAACGCGAGGCCGGACATAAAACCTTTATGCCGGGGAAACCTCTATGCTCGGCTATGGGCGACTCCAGCCATCCCGTTTAATTACGGATTCTAAAGCTCCTTCGTCTACCATACCCAACACGTTCGGTTGTTCCGCTGTTATTGCCAGTTTTACGATTCCCCCTTTCGGCGTCGTCGCCGTCGTAGTCGTCGTCGTCGCCAAGGAATCGGCTTTCCGTAAATATTATCGCCATTCGATGAGGCCGCGGATATGATAACGTCGAATTAGTCTGCGAACGACGCGTCTGGTTATCGCGCCCTAGACGAAGATGAAAATAAAATACGACGCGAGACACATAACGACTCCCCCGTCGGATCGCGCACGAAACGTGAATATTAATCTCGTTATTCTGATGCAGCCGACAAAAAGAGAAAGGGGAAAGAGGAAACACACACACACACACACACACATACACACGCACCCACATATTTAGAGCAATTTGCAGCTAAACGTGGAATTTTACAAAGATTCTGTAAAGTATTTTCTAACTGTTGCGGTGTTCAGTTATTTTTTATAAATATTTCTTACACCGAGATTTTTTTGCATTTAGTGAAATTTCTTTAATTGAAACAAATTTGTTTTTCGAAATGGAGGACAAATAAAGGAATATTTGTTCCAACAAGCAGGATTGTTATAAATAAAAAATAAATTAAAAAATATTAAAGAATTTATTTGTTTCAGTGATAATAAGTGACATAATATTTAATATGTAATAAATTATTTTCAATTGAAAACGAAATATTACTTCCTCTAAATAGTAATATTTTTTCTATCAAACAATATGACTTAGTGAAATAACAGCATTTTCGTTAAAATAAAATGATATTTCACATGAAATTATGTTGTTTATATTAAACCGTGTCAATCAAACACGTATATATTAAATTCAGAGGAAACTTTTCCCTTATGCACAATTGGGAACGCGACGGGAAATGCGGAGGTGAAATTTCCAGCAGACGGTCGCAAAGCCGCGTCCAAAATAGCGCCGAGTTAATCGAACAGCAACCCTCGATTAATTATCGATGCAATTACGACGTCTCAGGATAATTTCGGCGAGTATTTCTGACGTAGCAAGACGACGACGAGTCGCCCGGAGTCGGCGACGAGAAAATGCTTTTCATTAGCGGCCGGCGCGACGCGCTTAAAGTGCTGCCAGGGCGAAATGTTTAATTTACTCGCCTTACCGGCGCAGTCCCGGCGCTTCCGGCTGCCCGAGCGGTGAATATTCGCGAAACTCCCGGCACTCGTTAAACGGCCAAGCGCGATCGGCGATTTGTATAACCTTAATGACGAGCCGCCGCCAGCCTGTCCGTCCGACTCGGCCGCGTATTCCCTTAATACTTCGATCGCGAGCCGGCCATCGTCGACGCGGGCCGTGCTTTGCAGCTTTGCTTTTAATTAACGCAGCTGCCCGTTGCTTTTCAGCTCATAATACGGCCGCGTCTGTGCCTCTCAAGATCGCGAAAGAATTTCCACGATATTACGACCGCGTGGATTTTAGGAGCGTAACACGGCCTTTTTACGTCGCGTGAAACGAGCCCTGAAAAATTCCTTCAAATTTTACGCCCTCCAACCGACCGGAAGCACGCTTGAACAACGAGGTGGTATATATATATACGAGACGTCCTATTTTAAAGAGTACGTTTAAATATATAAGAATCATTGTATTTTGGAATAAAATGTCTCGAACAGAAGTCATCGAGTATGGAAAGGGACATAAATTAAATAAATATCTCGAGAAGTGTTCACTTTTCAATTCTTACTCCAGTACTTTAATACGCAAAATGAACGGAAAAGTCGATCTGTGTTAAGAAAATTATATGGTTCTGCTTAAAAAGATGATGTTGAGTATATATATACATATATATGTACACACACGTTCCTTTAATTATTATTTTTTACCTGCGAGAGCTTTTGTCACGATACGTGCGGTGGTGCATGTAATAACGCGTCCTCCTCCCGCAATCGACAATAAGCGAGAAATCTGTTGCTTGTCTTATTAACATTGTGCAGAAGTACGGTCGCGAATATTTCTCGTATTCGCGGGAGCAGTTCTCCTTCATTTCGCGAAAAGGGACGGAAGGGAAGAGTCGGGAGGGCGGACTACCAGGTGCAGCACTTAAGATCGTGCCGCGCTACTTAGCAGATACTACGAGAGATCGGCGGCCAAACTTCCGCTTATTTCCCCCTTATCCTTTCTTTTCCGCGGTTCAGTCGTCGTTCCTTCTCCCTCCGTTCCTTAACCTCCTGCGGCGCCGTGGCGGAACGCAAATAGGAGAGTGAACTTGACTAAAGTTCAATATACGGTCCGCGACGCGCAGGGGGAGGAGGAGGAGGGCGAGTCGGGACGAAGATAAACTTTTAAGGTTACAAACTCAGCCGAACCGCCGCCCGGCCCGGCAGTTGGATTGATTTTAATATCGACTTTGTTCTCCAACTCGACGACTACTACTGCCGCGATACTTTCGCGGCTTCTTTTCGCGTGTCTGATATCTCTCGCCGCGTGGCAATGAAGAAACCAAGGGAATTGTTCCTTACTCCAGCTCGCGCGAAGGCGAACGCGGAGTCTCGGCTGAGACACGACGACATCATTTGGGGACTCGTCTTACGTCGGTTGATCGGAACTTATTATTTATGCAACAAATTTGTTTCTGCCCCAAACGTGGTAAAGAGAGAAAGAGAGAGAGAGAGTAAGCGGAAGAAAACGCATGCAGACTTTGTAGTCGACGTAACATGCTACCGTCAAGACTCGGATGAAAATTTAATTAGACGAAAAAATCCGCCCGAAATAGCTCGGAGCTCACCGTACGTAACGGATGTCTCCTCCGCGGTGTGTGCATTAAAATCGGATAAAACGTCACCTAAGTGTGCGCGTCATAACGCGCGGTAACCGGTTGGTCGGTAATTAATCCGATGTTCATTAACGCGTCGCTTATAAACAGGCGAATAGCGCGCGGCAAAAAGGAGGAGTAAGAACGTAACGCGGTAGTGCTTGAGACGCAATTATTCGAGACGCAGTCCTCACAATTTCCGCACGTGCGAACCGAGGAGGAGGTGTATCCTCGCGCGCGCGCGCGCGGCCCAATTCAATTCCCGCGGCTTAATCGTTTTATCCGTCTGCGATGTGTCCCGGCGTGGGCGCGCGAGCGCCTCGCATTCACAAATACTTCACTTCCGCCCAGCGATGGGAATACAAGGCGACGCTGTCATTAACGTCGGCGGCGGCGCGAGCGAGCGGTCTAAAGTGGCTGAACGGATTGAAAAGCCGGCACGCCGCGAAAATGGAGGGAAGTTTTGATTAGTTGCGACAGAAATTGACGCTTCCGGGGGCCCGCTGCCAGCTTCCAAGAGCCCGGATTGTTCATTCCGGAAGTCGGAGCGCCGCGTCCCGTCGCGGCGTGTCCCGCCGTCGGAATTTCCCTTACTTTCGTCCTTACACGCCGCGTCCGTTACCGGGCCGCTCCGCGTTCTATACATCCTTTATAGCAATTACAAGATTGCGGTCGGGAGGCGTAAAATAGCAATGATTGTTATTACGCCGGCGATAAAACTGACTATTTCCTAACTATTATCCCAAGCTGTTACCATGCATCCCGTCTTCCTCACACACCCGGCAGCCTCTTTCTCACTTCGAGCGTGTATTCTCACGCACCACCTACTCCTTGTATCCCCCCGTCTCTCTCTCTCTCTCTCTCCGCCGCAACGGGCGCGCGGATTCGTTCGCATGCACGGCGCAATCCGGATGGTTCACGGCCGGGGTTATTGCCGCGCTCTTGCTTAAAATAATGTAAAGGCACGAACGGTTATTATGCTATCGAGTAAAGCAAAGCGCGAGATAACATCGATTACGACGTTAGGCCAGCGTGGGGCGCCGCAGACGCCGGTTAATTCCCGCGTTAACGTCCGCCCGCCGTCCGTAAAAGTGCTCCGTTACGGCCGAGAGTTACGTCCGAGTCTGGGCGCAGTCGGAAACTTCGATAAAAACATTCAGATACGCCGATACCGCGCCAATTCCGCACGCGGCTAGTTGGGACTGGCGTTACCTGGTTGTAAGACAAATCGCCGTTGCAAGCTGCTTCAGCGGCGTTTAAATACGACGCAGCGGCGGCGGGGCAAGCCAGCCCGATATTCGCTCGCGTGTCACCTTTGAACGATGCGCGCTGAACAATGGCACTCTCGTGTGCGTCATTTCCGCGCAATCCTCGGTGTGATCGCAGCCGCTTTTTCTTCTTTTCTCTTCTCTCTCCTTCACCCCACCCCCGCCGGTATTTTTCATAATGATTCGCGCGGAAACGTCGGATCGAGAGCGTAAAACACGACGGATATATTCGGTTTTAATTGCCGAGCTACAAATTTTTCATTTTCAACATCGGAGGCGCTCATTTCGGGATAGCTCTCCGTTGAAATTCAAATAGCATTTTAAGCGAGTTTATTTCGCGCAGTTTTCCAACCATCGGACTAACTACCGGCGCGAAATCGCGTGCGCGCTTACTAAATGGACCCGGCAATCTCGTTGTACGCTGTAAGAGATCGTCGTAGTCGTCGTCACGTGACAAAATTCCCGTCGAATTATCAAGTCCGTCGCGCGATTAATAAGTTTCGCGTCGCGCGACTTCGCCGAGAGACCGACGGGAGAGAATTCATGTCGCAGCCGACCGAGCCCGCTGTTTTAATGCCACTCAATCGACCGGTATCGATGATTAATTATCGAGGAGAAGCAGCGACGCTCGACTTATTTCTTTCAACGACTTGTAATTCTCTCGGCAACATCCGGAGAGCTCGCTGCGAGCGAGCAAGTTGAAAGAACCTGCAGACACGGCGCGACCGACCGGATTCGCAGCTTACGGAGTCGCTGATCAATAAGAACAAACTAAACGTGCCGCCGACACATCGGGAAAAGAGGGTGAGAGAGAGGGAGGGGGAGAGAGGCCATCGGGTGGACCGTGTAGCAAATTATAAGCAGCTCACGGGGCGCAATTAACTGTAAGCACTTCGCCGGTGCTATCGGTGGGAATAAAACGTTGGCCGTTCGTCAATGCTCGTCCAATAAAGTTTCGAGGGACGGGGGAGGCTAATCGTAACGGCTACGACGGGAACGACGAGGAGGAAGAGAAGGAGGAGGAGGACGACGACAACGACGACGTGAACGGTGGCTAATATCGCACGAACGAAGTAACGAGTGGCTCCTTTAAGCGTTTCCGTCGCGGATCTGGCATTCGAGGCACGCGCCGCTAACTGGATGTATTCAAATCACAACCGGCGCGCCGGGGAAGCAAGAGAAATAGTTTCCACCCGCTCGTCCCCTCCTCACACCGCCCCGCGCCTCCTCAGTCGCCCTTTTCTCTCGGATCGCAATCCGTGGACTGTTTAGCCAGGCAGCCCTCCCGGGACCGTCGGCCCATCCCAGCCCTCCCTCCCTCCGTCCTGCTACCTCGCGAGGGTGGCAGCCCCTGGAAATCTAATAATCGTGAGATTTCGTTTCGTCGCGACAATCCCGACGCCGATCGCGCAAACTCGATTTTTACTCGTAATTAAACTCCCTCGCGCGTCGCCGAGGAGGCGCCGTGCCGCGTCGCATCGCAGACGCGCGGCTCCGCGAGCTGTCCGTCTTCCTGCTGCGTCTGGCACGCTAAATTACCACGAAGAAACTTGCGCGCCACCCTGTCCGACCAAGTTGCCGCTCGAAAGGGGTGCTAAAGCTCTAGCGAGGACAAAGACCGCGGCTGTAAAGCTTCGAGTTACATAATGTCGCTCGCGATTACGTTGTTGTCCCCCCACGGACATCTGAAGGTGTTAAATATGCTCGCCGCGGAGCTCCGTTACGGAGTTGCGCGCTTCTCTTCGCGACTTTCGACGTCCGCTCGCGTCCGTTTCCGAAGGGAGGGCCGCGTTTAAGGGAAGCAGCCGGGAGAAAGGAGCCGATATTTGCGTGTATCGGGTTGTTGCAAAAGTTCGTCTGGTTTTGTTAATGAAAATACACGTGAAATCATTATTTGGTTTTTAAGTGCGATCAATCGATTTTCAGTTTTGCTCGATGGCAATCCGGTGAAGATATTTATTCTTTGGAGAGCCAAACGATCCTGTTTATTGAATCGAACCGTTCGTTTGTTTGCTCTATCCTAAAAGACCAATTCGTTTCAATTGAGGAAATTTTACCGTAAATTCGAAGAAATCTTTTTCCCTGTGTACTACTTGTGGCTGAAACCACAGAAGGGGCGCGGTTGAGGTCGAAAATAATTATGATTTCTCCGGGGGATGATATCCCCGGTGATTGCGACGTCGTAACTTTGTGACTATACGTTCTCGCAAAACGGGATCGTTTCTCGCGAGATCATTCGAGGATACACGCAGCCTTTCACGCCTTTTATCTCGCCCGAAGAAACCGAAAAGCGAAGGGAGAGAGAGAGAGAGAGAGGAGTATTTTTGAAAATAGCAAAGAACCGGCCGGATCATTCTCCCGTCGCGAATCGCTTTCGGCTCGCGAAAGGTTTCTGGGTCGGAGCGGAATCGCCTCTAATTCCGCTCTTACTCTCCCGTTAAGTGCAGGTTCTCGAAATAAATGCTTTTAGCGTGTTCCTTTTTTCCCCGGGCGATCTCTCTTTAATCTCGACCGGGCGCAAAGGCGGCCCCGCAAAATCGGCGCAACGGGGGCGACTCTGCGCGACCGACGTAAGATCGCCGAACAATTAGTCGAGCACATTCGCCGAGAGTACTCGACGATCGCGGCCCTCGCGCTCGCGGATTAACGGATCCGACGAGAGTCGCGCGATTATGCCCGGTGGACGGGATAAACCCGTGAACTGACAAACGCGGCGTAATCGTGGCCGTAGTTTGACCCGCTCCCCCCGCGCAAAACGAAGGCGAAAGGTAAAAAGGGAGGGGGGGAAATGACGCGAGAGAGCGAGAGACGAGCGTGGAATGAGGGATGAGATGGGACGAACTTTTTCACGTGATCCCGCGCGTCCCCCGTCCTCCCACCGGAAGCGGAATCGCATTATTCGCCGTACGTTTCGTTCCCGCTCTTCCTTCCACCTTTCCTCCTTCCTTTTTCCTCGCTTTCCTTCGCCGCGTTTTCGCGCGACCCTCTTTTAATTCCTCGTTTCTCCTCCGCTTCTCTCTCTCTCTCTCTCTCGCTCGCTCGCATGTAATTTACCGGGACTACCTGCGCGTCGATACCGATCCGGCGGTATTCCCCGGCGACACTGTTTTTCTTGACATCTCTCCCGGAGCCCCGTGGTCGGGGCTTCGAGAAAATGCACGGCGCTTCCGCCCTGCCGTGTTCTTGCGCGACGATCGAGCGCTATCAACGAGAATTTACGTCGCGAAACACGACGACGACGGCCGGGAGTTATCAGCGATGATGTACGCGGACGGGAGAATTTCTTTTCGATTTATCCACTTTCGCATTGCCATCAGAAGCAATATGTCCCGCAGATCTTCGCATCTCGCGCGTACAATGCCGGCCGATATTTTTCGCGAACGCGCGGAGTTTTGCTTCGACGGAGGAATAAGTTTTAAGATTTCAAGAGGGGGTTGGGCGTCGCGTCGTGTTGCGCTCTTGCATGTTTACGTCGTACGTGCGACGACGAGCGAGATCTATCGTCCGTCGAATAAATCATACGATCGCGCGCGTCTCTGCTTCATCGATATGTTTTTAAGGTAGCTCTACATGTGGAGTGTCGTATTTTTAGCGACGCGTCGATCGGGCCACTTGTAAATTTAATATCTGCCAAGCAAAATTACGATTCCCTTAGTTTCCCGAATTGGAAGGTTTGTTATTACGAGTGCGCCGACCGTGCGAGCGAATTCTGATAAACAATATTTTTTCTAAGATTTCAATTCTGTTCGTCGAGGTTGTGAATTAACGTGACTCTATAGTTGGCGTTCCTTTTCGCATTATCCCAATATAATTCCGTCGTTTCTTAAATTGCACGTATCTATCTATTCACATATCGATACGTCTATTTTAAATATCAAAATATCTATTTTAAATCATCTTCGCAAATCTCGCACAAACACATCGCTGACGCGTATCGACAAATGATATTAATCGTCGCGTTGCGCCTCACCTTTTCCGCGCACAATTTCGATTAAAATCCCAAACCGTAGTTTAGAAGAAATCAAAAATAGAAGTTAGAAATAGAACATTAACCTCCAGGAATACGGATAAGAAGTGTCGTCTTTGGTCGCGAATGGTCTCAGCTTGCGGATGATCAATCTGCTTCAATAACCGATAATAATTACGTCACACTTAAATCAATGCACAGCGCAAGCGAATTCTTGAGAAACTCATTTTACGCCGCTGCTATCTTAAGCGCGACTCGCGGTTCGATTAATTCGCGAAAATTTCCGTGCACACCTCCCCGTTGCGATCTTATTAAACGATACGAAGAAAATCGAAACGGGGTGTACCGTGAGGGGGCGGGTGGGGCCCCGCCAAATACGTAATCCCACATAACGCCGCGTTAACATGCAACGCGCGATCGGGCAAACTAATATTATACAAAACATTCTGCGCCGGGGTAAACCCATCTCAAATAACGCGATGTGTAATACACAGCGCCGTCCGATTAGGCAAATTATGCGTCCTAATGGGTTAATGGTAATTAGAACACTGCGATCCACCCGCCTTCCTCCCGTCACCCCCTTATCCGGCATCGGCCATCCCGCTCCCGCGTCTCGCCTCCTCTCGCTCGTCTCGCGCTTCGCCGGTCCGCGCCCGCTTCTCGCCGCCGACACTTACGGATCATTAATAAAACGGGAGACACCGCGCGCGCGTTCCCGCCGGTTTCCGTCGCGGGGGGAAGAGTATGAATGTAGAGCGCGCGGAATGCAAATCCGTGCCGGCGGTGTCGCATTTGCATATAGAAATCTTGGGGGAACAAATTTTTCTTAAAGTGCCTCCTCCTCACGCGCTCCCGCGCCGCCACTCTCAAGCCCGACCGCGCCGTCCTCTTCTTCTTTTTCCTCGTCTCATCCTCCCCCGACCTCCCCCCCCCCCCTCCCCACCTCGTCCTTCTTCCTCGATTTACATACAAGATTGCGCATGATGCTTTTCACGGTACGGCACGTTTCCCCTAACTCTTCCCTCAACCTCCAGCGTCTCGGATCCTCCCGGAACCCCTCATCCGCTCGCCATCGCTTCGCGAGCGCCTCCGCGCGCTTCCCCGCCCCTCCCCGGATGACCGAAGATATCGGGCAACGTGACGGGGATTTTTAAATCGCCCTTGATTGGGCCAGCCTCTTCGTCTTCGTCCTCTTATCGCCGGCGAGACAAAAGGGAGAGATCGGGCGTCGATCGTCGGATAAATGCGGCGGGATTGGGAATTAGCGTCTCGCGTCGATTCCCCCCGGTGGTGAATCGTAATTACATCACTCCTCAGATTTGACGCTCAGGACGTAATTACGGCGTGATCGTTTACAACATTTATCGAAAGGCGGACGGGGAGACACACGCACACGTGCACGATCGCAAGGGATAGCTAAGTTTAACTTGCGGAGCCGTGTCTGATGTCTTGCGTCTCGCGCCGCGCCAGCGTATCGATTCTCTTCTAATAGACACGGAATATCTCGTTTAAAAGAAGCGTTTGTAAAATGGGACGTGACGAGCTCCGTTGATGGATGGCCCTCGGAGAGGTGTTGCGAGCGAGCGAGTCGATATCTTAATCCGGATATTCGCGCGCGTTTAGCCTCCCTGCGGTTCTTCGAGAGTCGGCCTTAAATAGATACCCGGGACTCCTGGGCGTATAGGATCGGCTGCTGCTTACGAAATCCGATATTTTGAAATCTATGCACCGCCCTGCCGCTCTCCCCCTCACTCTCTCTCTCTCTCTCTCTCGCTCGCTCGCTCGCTCGGCGCTTCGTACAATATGGTAAGCCGATGTAACATCGGTTACCAGTTAGCTCGCGGAAGCTTCCAGGGATTAGATTTGATTATCATGGCCGGAATTGGTCCTGCAGCAACAGACAACCTGCAAACTGTAACCGCTCGAGCGTGCTCGAGAGCTCCTTCCCTCCTTCGCCCTTCCTCACCCTCTCACTCGCTCTCACACACTCTTCCTTCCACGCGTCTCTCTGCCGACGAAACAATCGAGCGGGGAAATTTATGATTTCGAGCCGGTGGCAGGCAGAAAGGGGAACAACACGATTCTCCGGGTCCGTCGCGAAGGAAAGGACAGCGCGCCATCTTTAGCGAATTAATTTACATGCGGGAGGAGGGGGGGGGGGGAATTGATGTTTCCTTCATGCGCGCGCGCGCGTCACGGTTTACGGGATTTCGCCGGCAGATTAGTCTCTTCGGATATTGATCACTTGGCTCGGCATGCGTCCGAAATTCGCTGCTCGTTTCTATTTCGGACACTGGCCGCGATGTATCACCGTATAATATATCATCGTCCGTGCCGCATACCGCGCGACGGCCCACCGACGGGCGCGTTCTCATTACCTTGTGCGTCATCGATACGCCGGCGCGATCCCCGCGGAAGACACTCGCTCCTCGAATTAATCCGCGAACGCGTCGATCAGCCGGCGCGCGATCAGAGCCGCCTCTCTCCCGCGGAAAGATCAGCCGGCGAAACGTTTTCGCGTCTCGTCTTCTCTCCTCATCTCCGCGGGATTCCCCCCCCCCTCCCCCCCTGGCGGGAGAAAGTCAGTCCGAAATCCTATCAGCGTCAGAACGTCGCGGATAAAACGTTTACCGAAACACACCAGGCAGCCCGCGACATCGAGTCCCCGGACATTAAATCAGACACGTAACATCGCCGGGGATTCGGGACGACTGCCGCCGGCTTCTCGGCTGAATTCGCGATCGGCGGAATCTAGGAAATTCGCGGCGAGACACCACATTTTCCCGAACCTGCACGATCGCATAACGCACAAGCGGATGGAGATTGGCCGATCATCCCGAGTCGAATTTGTTTTTTAGTCCTACATTGAGTCTTCAAAGGTCTTCTGTTGTGCATTGATGATGATGCAAATAGGTAGGTCGTTGCCCGTTTTCCCCCGCTTGAAAGAAAACGCAAGAGTCTGGTAGGCCTAACATATTCCCGTCCGAGTGAACGCCGGCGCGGGAGGAACCGACGGAAAAAAAAGTCGCGCTAATTAGTTCAGCGTATTACGTTATAAGCAAAGCGCATTACACGTCGGGGGGGAGGGGAGGTGCTGCTGGGCGCAGACAATGCGTTCATTTGTCGAACGCTCGATAAATCCAGACGGGGCGCACGCGCGCGTTTGCGTGAATTTTACCGCATTGTCCTCTACAATTACGATATTGTTGCGTCGATATACATTATCGCGTCCACACGGCGCGATAATATCGGATTGGCGGATATTTTTCCCTCGCATGGAAGCGCGTTTCAAGGCCGCCTTACTCCGTCGTCGGTCCGGAAGATTTCGAATTTCGATTTGCCGAAACGCACGCGCGGAGACTCGCCGAAGGGGATAACCGGGAGAAATTGTCAAGTCCGCGCGGACCCCGCGAACGGTTGACTCGGAGTAAGCAAGCGTTCCTCGGCTTTTTCGCGTCGCGCCGCATCGATTCCGCGAGCGGCAAAAATTCAACGAACAAAATATCGCCGCATATCGGATGCAGCGGCGGCAGATGCCGCGAGCATAACAACCCCTCTCTCGTGCGCGTCCCTCGCTTCCGGTCTATACTTTTACCCTTTCCCTCGCGCAGATTGTAGATCGTGGTCTTATTTCGCGGGGAAGAACGCCGCAGTCTTTATGAACACCGCTCGCGGAGACCTCGCCCTCGGCATTAGCATAGGAAGTGAGAGTTTCCCTTCATCGGCGCTTCTTTACGACGACGCCTGTATTCGTTCCTGCAAGCACACAGGGCAAACGCGAGAAGCAACATCGGCCGTTTTTTCTGTAACGACCGGTTTTAAGCGGGGAGCAAGGAAGAATTTATCGTGCAATTACCGCGTACCGCCGAAAATTGCCTTCTTGGACTTGATTTTCAAGTGAGATCTCTCTCTCTCTCTCTCTCTCTCTCGGTCGCATCCTATTACAGCGTTACTCATATCTGTTATTCATATTCATTTTCATTCATTCATTCTTATAGTATATTCGTTTTCTACTATCCGATAGTCGCGTACACTATTTATTTAATCGATATTTCTTATTTCTCTGTACTTATTTTCTGCATTTATTTTGCTATCTTTTATTGCTATCAATATTCACGCCGCTTCATGGAGATATATTGTTTCGAATCACTTATTATATATCATTCTTCATTGCGTATTTGATTCAAAGTTGTCATCTATGCACTCTCGTCGATACTTCTGTAAATTATATTTTCAAATATTACACTTACGTTTTATACTTTGTTATAGTATTACTTATAGTCATATATATATATATATATA